>NC_134362.1:52158856-52241356 GCF_048569485.1 Anomaloglossus baeobatrachus
TCCGACATAGTCAGCAGCTGCTGCTGACTAAACAGTGGAGCTATGCGTGGATGTCTGACCTCCTTCGCACAAAGCATGAAAACTGAGGAGCCCGTGATCCCACGGGGGGTGTATAGGCAGAAGGGGAGGGGCCTTACACTTTTAAGTGTAGTGCTTTGTGTGGCCTCCGGAGGCAGTAGCTATACACCCAATTGTCTGGGTCTCCCAATTAGGAGCGACAAAGAAATATATAATTTAATCTTGGACTGTTCTGTTATCTCGATCCTGAATCCCACGTCTGTGTTCTCGGTGAATAGTTATCGTAATCGATTGGTGGCAGAGAGTTTAAGCCAAGGATCATTGTGGGGCAACCAGTGAGATCTGAGGGAGGTTTAGATATTTTCCGTCCGCAGAGGTCGGGGGAATATACACCTTACTCTCACCGGGAGCCCTTCAATCATCGGCATAGTAGAATAGCGGCCTCCTTGCTTATTGTCGGGCAATTCCATGATTGGCCTGACTATAAGAGGGGCGCGACAGAGCGCGTCACGTGCTCGGTCTGTCGGGTGGTGGAAAGGGGGCTGTAACTTCCACTTCCTACCCCCCGTTTCGTGACCAATAGGTGGCGCTGCGCTAGAGTTTGTCTCCTTTCCTAGAGAGACAATTTGAATATTTCTTAGAGGGGCGTGGCAGCTATAAGTCCCCTTACTGGCAGCCAGACTGACTTGCAAAGTCTCCTTAAGGAGAATAGTGTTCCCCCATGGTCCCCCCATATAGCTTCTCATGAGCCAGATCAGACACCCCATACTTTGCACTGACGAGGGGCAAGCACCCTGAAACACAGTGTCTGCAAATTGGGATACTGATCTGGCATAAAATCCTAAATCATATGCAAAGGATTGTTAAAAATCCACTTCTGACTTTTAGGATCGCTACTTCCAATAGGTGGCGCTGCGCTAGAGTTTGTCTCCTTTCCTGGAGAGACAATTTGTCTATATCACTAGTGCAGCCTGTGCAGCCATACAGGGGCTCATTACTACCTCCAAAGGTGAAATTTTGCATTTTGATGAGTCATTGGACTGAAAAAGGCCCATATACTGTATTTGCACAGGGACCCTTTACTGTATGTGTCCTCCAGTGTTCCATACGTACCGTATTTTCCATGTTATAAGATGCACCGGAGTATAAGACGCACCCCAAATTTAGAGCCGGGAAATATATAATCCTAGTGGGCTGTGTAATGGCTCGCCGGGGGGGAGGGGGTGCGGCGGTAGTGGAGCGGCTCAGGAGGGTCACAGGAGGTAGGGTCAGTGGACAAAGGGTTGGTGATAAGGGATGATCGAATACATCGGCTTTGTGAATATTTTCCGAATACCTCGCCGCTATTCGACTATTCACAAATATTCGATGCGCAATGCAAGTCTATGGGAAACCCAAATAACTATTCAGCACTATTCAGGCTTCCCATAGACTTACCCCCAAGCCCGCAGTATCACCAATAGGGATGATCGAATACTTCAAATATTCGGCTTCACGAATATTTTTCCGAATGCCTCGCTGCTATTCGATGCGCAATTCTATGGGAAACCCGAATAACAACTATTCAGTACTATTCGGGCTTCCCGTAGACTTACATTGCGCATCGAATAGAGGCGAGCCATTCGGAAAATATTCGCAAAGCCGAATATTTGAAGTATTCGATCATCCCTATTGGTGATACTGCGGGCTTGGGGGGGGTGTTATCTCGTGGCAGTGCGCACCATTTATATGTCGACGTGCTGCAGGCTCCAGTGAGCTGTCGGCTGTTGACGAGAGACTTCAAGAAAACTGCTGCGGAGGCGGCGCGTGCGCAGATTGGTATCCGCGATCATTTTCTTGAAGTCTGATGCGTTAACAGATCAAGGGAGCCCGCAGAACGCCAGCAGATCAATGGCGCCTACGGCAGCGATACCCTTGATCCTGCAGTGTCGCAGACCCACTGTCTTGTAACACCCCCTCCCCTGAGCCCTCAGTATCGCCGACCCTGCCTCCTGTGACCCCGCTCCACCACCGCCTCCCAAATAAGCCATAACTGAATTATAAGCCGCCCTCCCAGTTTTGGGGGGAAAAAAAAGAGAATTTTGTTTACTTACCGTAAATTCTTTTTCTTATAGTTCCGTCTTGGGAGACCCAGACCTTGGGTGTTTAGCTTCTGCCTCCGGAGGACACACAAAGTACTACACCTAAAAGTGTAGATCCTCCCGCTGAGCTTATACACCCCCTGGTGAGCCAGTCCCAGCCAGTTTAGTGCAAAAGCTGAAGGAGAATAGCCACCCACAAGTAGAACAGAGCAAGAGCCGGAACAACCGGAGACTCTGTCCACGACAACAGCCGGTGATAATACGCGGAACAAGAAATTGCCAACAGGCAACAGGGAGGGTGCTGGGTCTCCCAAGACGGAACTATAAGAAAAAGAATTTACGGTAAGTAAACAAAATTCTCTTTTTCTTTATCGTTCCTTTGGGAGACCCAGACCGTGGGACTTTCCAAAGCAGTCCCTGGGTGGGAATAAACAGAAAACTAAGAAGTAGGCAGAACCTAACTTCACAAATGGGTGACAGCCGCCTGAAGGATGCGTCTGCCCAAGCTCGCATCTGCCGAAGCAAGAGCATGCACTTGGTAGTGCTTCGAGAAGGTATGCAGGCTAGTCCAAGTGGCAGCCTGACAGACTTGTTGAGCCGTAGCCTGGTGCCTAAAAGCCCAAGAGGCACCGACAGCTCTGGTCGAGTGTGCTCTGATCCCCGGCGGGGGAGGCACCTGAGTACTCTGGTAGGCGTCCGAAATGGTCGACCGAATCCAAACGGGCTAAGGTCGGCTTAGAAGCAGGGAGGCCTTTGCACCGACCTGTGGTTAGCACAAAAAGAGAGGTGCACCGCCTAATCGCAGCGGTGCGAGACACATAGATCCGGAGAGCACGCACCAGATCTAGAGTATGCAGCGCTTTTTCAAAGCGATGAACAGGGGCCAGACAGAAGGAAGGTAAGGTAATGTCCTGGTTAAGGTGGAAGGGAGAGACCACCTTAGGAAGAAAGTCCGGAGTCGGACGGAGAACCACCTTGTCTTGATGAAAAACTAAAAAAGGTGACTCCGAGGAGAGCGCAGCCAAATCAGAGACTCTCCTGAGAGAAGTTATGGCAACCAGAAAAGCCACTTTCTGTGAAAGCCGATACAAAGAAACATCCCTAAGAGGCTCGAAGGGGGCTTCTGCAAGACCGTGAGAACAAAGTTAAGGTCCCAGGGATCCAAGGGCCGCCGGTAAGGCGGAATGATGTGAGACGCGCCTTGCATGAAAGTGCGGACCTGAGACAGCCGAGCGAGACGCCGCTGGAACAAAACTGACAGAGCTGAAACTTGTCCCTTGAGAGAGTTGAGGGACAGTCCTAGCTGCAGACTGGACTGTAGAAAAGACAGAAGGGTCGGCAAGGAGAATGGCCAAGGAGGATGGCCGTTAGAGCGACACCAGGACAGGAAAATTTTCCAAGTCCTGTGATAGATCTTAGCGGAGGAAGACTTGCGGGCCCGAGTGATAGTGGAGATGACTTCAGGAGGAATACCAGAAGCCGTCAAAATCCAGGACTCAAGAGCCACGCCGTCAATTTGAGAGCCGCAGAATTCGGGCGGAAAAACGGACCTTGCGAGAGTAGGTCTGGACGATCCGGGAGATGCCACGGCATCTCTACGGACAGTTGGAGCAGGTCCGGATACCAAGCTCGCCTGGGCCAGTCCGGTGCAATGAGGATGACTCGACGGCCCTCCATTCTGATCTTGCGCAGGACTCTGGGCAAAAGAGCTAGAGGGGGAAACACGTGGGCCAGACGAAACTGGGACCAGTCCTGAACCAGAGCGTCCGCGGCGAAGGCCTGAGGATTGTGGGAGCGAGCCACGTAAACAGGAACCTTGTTGTTGTGACGGGATGCCATTAGGTCCACGTCCGGAGTGCCCCATTTGCGGCAGATCGACTGAAACACTGCCGGGTGCAGGGACCACTCGCCACCGTCCACGCTTTGACTGCTGAGATAATCTGCCTCCCAGTTGTCCACGCCTGGGATGTGGACTGCGGATATGGTGGACCTGGAGTCCTCCGCCCATTGAAGAATGCGTTGTACCTCCATCATTGCCAGACGGCTGCGTGTGCCGCCTTGATGATTGATGTAGGCAACCGCTGTTGCGTTGTCTGACTGGACTCAAATGTGCCTGCCCGCCAGCAGGTGGTGAAATGCTAGGAGAGCTAGAAACACGGCTCTGGTTTCCAGCACATTGATTGAAAGGGCTGACTCGGACGGAGTCCAAGTGCCCTGCGCTCTGTGCTGGAGACATACCGCTCCCCAGCCGGATAGACTGGCATCCGTGGTGAGAATCACCCAGGACGGGGCCAGGAAGGAGCGCCCTTGGGACAGGGAGAGGGGCCGAAGCCACCACTGTAGGGAGCTCCTGGTCCGTGGCGACAGAGCCACTAACTTGTGTAAGGAGGAAGGCCGCTTGTCCCAACAGCGGAGAATGTCCAGCTGCAGGGGGCGCAGATGGAACTGGGCAAAGGGAACAGCCTCCATGGACGCCACCATTTGACCCAGCACCTGCATCAGACGCCTGAGAGTATAACGGCGGGGCCTCAGGAGAGAGCGCACCGCCAGCTGGAGTGACAGCTGTTTGTTTAAGGGCAACTTCACGAGTGCCGACAGTCTCAAACTGCATCCCTAGGTACGTGAGACTCTGGGTCGGAGTCAGAGTGGACTTGGGAAGATTGACAAGCCACCCGAATTGGGCTAGAGTGGCGAGAGTGAGCCGAGACACTCCGCTGACAGTCTGCGCTGGATGGAGCATTGACTAGAAGGTCGTCCAGGTAAGGGAGCACTGCCAACCCCTGGAGGTGCAGAACCGCAATCACTGCTGCCATGACCTTGGTGAATACTCGAGGGGCCGTGGCTAACCCGAAGGGGAGAGCCACGAATTGGAAATGATCTTCTCCTATTGCAAAACGTAGCAAACGCTGGTGTGAAACTGCAATTGGCACATGTAGATAGGCATCTCTGATGTCGATGGACGCCAGGAAATCCCCTTGGGTCATTGCGGCAATGACTGATCGCAGAGACTCCATGCGAAAGTGCCGCACCCGAACATGCTTGTTGAAAAGCTTGAGATCCAGGATGGGCCGGAAGGTACCGTCCTTTTTGGGAACTAGGAAGAGGTTTGAGTAGAAACCTCTGAACCGTTCCCGGGCAGGAACTGGTACAATTACTCCGTTGGCCTGCAAGGCTGCCACGGCCTGTGAGAAGGCGGCGGCCTTGGAGCAGGGGGGAGTTGAGAGAAAAAATCTGTTTGGCGGGCTGGAAGAGAATTCTATCCTGTAGCCGTGGGAGATGATATCCCGCACCCACTGATCGGAGACGTGTTGAAACCAAGCGTCGCCAAAGTGGGAGAGCCTGCCACCGACTAAGGACGTTGCCGGAGCGCGCAGAGAGTCACGAGGAGGCTGCCTTAGTGGCAGCACCTCCTGCGTTCTTCTGTGGACACGCTTTTGGGCGCCTGTTGGATTTCTGGTCCTTAGCTGAGTTAGCGGACGAGGCGGAGGGCTTAGAGGACGACCAGTTGGAGGAACGAAAGGAGCGAAACCTCGACTGATTCCTACCCTGGGCAGGTTTCCTGGTTTTGGTTTGTGGCATGGAAGTACTCTTCCCGCCAGTAGCTTCTTTAATAATTTCATCCAGCTGTTCACCGAACAGCCGGGACCCAGCAAAAGGGAGCCCAGTAAGGTACTTCTTAGAAGAAGCATCTGCCTTCCACTCGAAGCCACAAGATCCTGCGGATAACGAGGGAATTAGCCGAAGCTACCGCAGTGCGGTGAGAAGCCTCCAGCATGGCAGACATGGCATAAGATGAAAAAGCTGAAGCTTGAGAAGTTAAGGCAACCATCTCGGGCATAGACTCCCTGGTGAGGGAATGCATCTCCTCTAGAGAAGCAGAGATGGCTTTAAGAGCCCACACTGCTGCAAAAGTTGGGGAAAACACGGCCCCCGCCGCTTCATACACGGATTTGGCCAGAAGGTCAATTTGACGGTCAGTGGAATCCTTAAGGGAGGTGCCATCAGCCACCGACACAACGGTCCGGGCTGAGAGCCTAGACACCGGAGGGTCTACCTTTGGGAAATGAGCCCACTCTTTGACCATCTCAGGTGGAAAGGGAAAACGGTCATCAGAACCACGCTTTGGGAAGCGTTTGTCAGGACAGGCCCTGGGCTTGGTCACAGCTGTCTGAAAACTGGAGTGGTTAAAGAACACACTCTTTGCTCTCTTAGGTGAGGTAAACTGGTGCTTTTCTGCCAGAGAGGGTTGCTCCTCTGATACTAGCGGATTGAGATCCAGTACAGAATTAATGAAAGCAATCAAGTCACTAAGATCTGAGTCACCCTCGGAAAGATCAATGGGGTACATGGAGTTAGCCTCCGAGCCCCCTGTAAAGGCATCCTCCTCATCCTGCGAGTCAGCTCTTGAATCAGAGCCGCGGGATGAGGAGGGAGAGGGAACCGTGCGGAGCCTCTTAGGAGGACGGGGTCTGGGCCCTGATGATGAATCCTCTGTGAGCTCCGGTGGACGGAGGTCATATGATAGAGATCCTAAGGGACCCTTAGCAGTAGAGGCACCCTGTGAAGGGGGCTGATGCATATTCATCAAAGTCCTGGATAGAAGTCCCATGGACTCAGCAAAAGACTGGGAGATAGACCTAGAGAAGGACTCTACCCAGGCCGGGGGTTCAGCCACAGGTGCAGGAGCAGCAGCCTGAGAGACCACTGGGGGTGAGACTCCAGGCTGTGGCACCGCCAAGTTAGAGCAGACATCACAATGTGGATAGGTGCTCGGATCAGGCAGCAGGAGCTTACATGCAGCGCATACAGTATAAAGCTTTGGAGCCTTGCTCCTCGTGTGAGACATGCTGCTGGAGTGGGGGCTCTGCCAGAGAATGAACCCCAGGGAGTATATACAGAGGTCCACAACCAGAGACCGGTTGTGGCTTACCAGACCAATGGAAGCGGTGTTGTGTGCCCTCCAGATCCCGAAGCCCGGACCCCCAATGCACAGAACCTCAGCAGGGATGCAGAGTGCAGGCCAGCGCAGAGTGAACCCTGTCTGAGAAAATGGCCGCCGGAGCGAAGAGAGGGGGCGGGACTTGGGGGCGTTCCTGTAGGAAAGTGGGATCTGGAGGGCCATAGAAACCTGCAGGGGAGGAGACACGCACAAGCAGTGGGGAGTGTCCCTCCCCTGTGCAGGACGGCCGCCGGGAGGAGCCGTGCCTGTCCCTCTGCATGAGTGACATGCGAGGGCAGTGAACAGAAACTAGGCCTCTGGCAAAGCCGGGGCCTAAATTTGAGCGGCGAGGCCGACGCGCAGACACCATCGGCGCGGTTCTCGGGCGAAAGCTAGAGAACCCGCCGGAAATGCCAAAATAAATACAGTAAGCACACTCTCCCCATACAATAAAGTACAGGGACCCCCAACATATAAACGTCTCAGATACTTAGCTGCTGAGACGCAGGGCCAGGTCCCTGGGGATGAGTGCTCCGGTCCAGCAGGGTCCTAAAGGGCTGCGGATGGAGACCGGTCTCCTGCCAGGCATGGAGACCGCGCTGGCTCCCACTTCAAGCCAGAGCCCAGGAGGGATGGTGAAGGAGCACGGCATGTAAGGCTCCAGCCTTGGAAATCAACCTTACAACACCGCCGACACAGTGGGGTGAGAAGGGACATGCCGGGGGTCCAGACGTGGACCCGCACTTCTTCAATCTTTTCCAAAAAGCAAAAAATCATATGAGAATGCATGTGTGGATGTATGCCTCCTGAACACAAAGCGATAAACTGGCTGGGACTGACTCACCAGGGGGTGTATAAGCTCAGAGGGAGGATCTACACTTTTAGGTGTAGTACTTTGTGTGTCCTCCGGAGGCAGAAGCTAAACACCCAAGGTCTGGGTCTCCCAAAGGAACGATAAAGAAAAAAAAGTGTGTCTTCTAATCCGTAAAATCCGGTAAATTTATTCTGAGACAGTTCACAAATGTGCCATTGTGACAGTCCCCCCCCCCTACTCCTACTGTGCCCCCAATTCTTCATGCAACGGGAGATCTAGCCGGTAATAGGTCTTACACTACTTACAGTTCAAAAGATGCCGTAATATGGACTGGCAGGGGAGCAAAGACATCACAATGTCTAAACATACACACCTAATGCTGCTCCTAACTTTTACTGGAACCCTCTTAAAAGGCTGGAGTCACACATGGGTGTCACTCGCGCGGGAATCGAGTTGCATCACCTGCTCTCCGGAGAGGAGCGCGTAGCTGCATATATTTCTATGCAGCTACATGCTCCTGTCTGGAGAGAGTCAGGCTGTGTCCAGTGATGTGACTCCACTCTCGTGCAAGTGTTACTCCGGCCTAACTTTAGAAACAGGATTCAATACGTCAGATAAGTGGAAAGTAGTAATTATTTTTCCAGGGTATCATTTCATATAGTCCTACTGACATACAATACATGGCCGTTATTTAGAAATGTCTATGTAAAACGCCTTTGAATGTTTTATTTTTTTTTTTTTAATTAGAACATTCAGTATGTGGAGCAGAAAGGGGAAAGAAATGAATCAATAGACAAGGTTAGCAATTAATTTCCCCCGTATGTTATATTTTTATATTATGAGAATGAAGCGGAATAATGGCAGAAATTTTATGGAAAGATGAATGTCTATCAAACTCACCTATTTGCCATCAACTGCAAAATCTGTACCAGGAATTTCCCCACTCCTTTCCTGCGGACGCGGATTTCTAACTGCACCTCATAACTGGAAAAGAAAAATGGAAAGAAACATTTAAAAAGGGGATGTGCAGTCCCAAAAAACACAAGAAAGGAACAATTCTGCAGTACCTGACAGCGGCTCATAGACTGAATACAGCAGCCAGTTGTCTAAACACCACCTTTATGAAAATGACCTGTCCAATGATTAGGGCAACCCATTTAAAAGGGACTATCAGCACATGATGACTGTTTACACTAATCATTTAAAGTCACCTCCCCAACCAGTTTGTTTTCCATCAATCTCCACCCTCCCCTCGTCTGTGATTGACAGCTCTGGCTTCATAGAGTCAGAGAAGGGAGGAGATAGATAGAAAACCAGCAGATGTGAAGGTGAATTTAAATATTTAGCCTCGCCATGATGCACGAGAGCCTGTGCTTGGTGTGTACAGTCATCCTGTGCTGACAAAAGTCCCATTAAATGATTAGCCCCACCATGGTGCACAAGCAAATGTACTTGGTGTGTACAGTCATTCTGTTCAGATAAGAGTCCCATTAAATGATTAGCCTGCTATGATGCATGATCGCCTGCACTTGGTGTGAACAGTCATCCTGTGCTGATAACAATCCCTTTAAAGGGAACCTGTTATCTAATTCATACTGCCCAAACCATAAGCAGGATGAATCAGAGTTTGATTGCATATTTGCAGTCAAGTACAGTGGAACCTTGGTTTACAAGCATAATCCGTTCTGGGACTGTGCTTTTAAACCAAGTTACTCGTCTAGCAAAGCAACATTTCCGATATGAAATAATGCAAGCTCAGACAATTCGTTCCACAACTTGTTCAATGTCCCATCCTGGTCCTCTATTGTGCCATTCCACACACGTACAAACACACACACATATTATGCTCACCTTACCTTCCGTTCCCTTGCCGGCCTCCTGGTTCTTGTAGTTCGCCGGTACAGGATGTGTATCGGGAAACCATCGAGACCGATGCCCCGGAACTTCCGCTGTCAGAGCGCTGATGTCAAAGGCAGGAGTCGCTTGCCTCCGATTGGCCAGCGCGCTGCCTTTGAGTATCGGCTGACAGCGGAAGTTCCTCCATTGTCGCGATGGTTACCGATACACATCCTGTAGCGGCGAACTACAAGAACCATGAGGCCGGCGATGGAACAGAAGGTAAGGTGAGCATAATATATGTGTGTTTGTGTGGACTGCAAGAGCGGGTCAGAGCACGGTGGATGTACGGAACCGGAAGTGTGTGCGGTGGGTATTTTGCTTGTACAGCAAAGCTTGCTCGTAAACTGAGTTACTAATTTACAGCAAGCTTTGCTCATTAAGCGAAATACTCGCTAACTGGGGCACTCCTTAAGCGAGGTTCCACTGTATATTTTTTTTTATCTGAAACGCTCTGGGGGTTTAGAGAACTTATAGAAGATCCACCTGGGAAAAAGACTAGTCTGGTGACGACAACAGCCAGCTCTACCCAGCGCTGCTGCAAGCAACCGACAAGCCTCTTCCCATGTAACACACTTTGGAGAGATCTGTCAATTACCAGTTGCAGCGCTGGAAGAACTTATATTAAATTTTCTAACTATATTTTGTCAAAATTGCTGGAGCTTAATAAAGTTCTGTATAAGGGAGACCATTGTTTGGCCCCCAACTGCCACAGCCACCCACTGACATCCTGCAAACGGGTCTTCCTCCTTCCCTTATAAACCAACCGCTTTAGGAGCTGCGGTCTATTTAGACAGTGGCATCAAAAAAAAAAAAAATTAAAATCTGGGATCAGAAGCTCAGTTGGAAAACAATTCTGTGCTTAAAGAGCACCACCAGGATTCTCCTATATAAACTAAAGCCAGTGCTATACTGGCGCTATCATGCAGATTCTATACATACCTTTAGTTGTGAGATCGGATGTATAGTTTCTGAAATACAGGCAAGTAAAGTTTGTAAAATGCACTGTTAGGTGTTGCAGAATATCTAATAGGTGCGTCAGGTTTTGTTAGTTATTCCCGTCCCTATCTGCCTGCTTGTCCTTCCTCCCCCTGTCTTTGTTATTACAGGGGGAGGAAGGACAGAGGGGGAGGAAAGCCAGGTAGTAGACGAAAGTAACCTCATGTTACCAAAACAGCCGTCGGGTGGTCTGTCGGACCCTACTCTCTCCTTCCCCCCCCGTTTTTGGCATCTTAGCATCTGACCTGCCCATGTAAGTATTATAGTAACCATTGGTCTATCATACATTATGCGGTATATTTACCCACATTATCTTCAATGGTCACATGCACTGGGAATGTCTTAGTGATGTATGGCGACATCTAGTGGGCATAATGAGTATTTATAATGTCACGTTGCAATTGTAATGTTGTATGTACATCATAATCAGAGGTGTCCGTGGACCTTTTTGGGGTTCATTTTCTGTACCTAATGTCTTCACCCTTTTCATGTTGTCTGCTATTACATAATAAATTTGCAAATCAATTTATGGGCGTTTGATCGTTTTCTCTTGTTGTGTTTAGCAGACAGGGGCAGGAATATTTTGCAAGACCTGACCCACCTATTAGATATTCTGTAGCTGCTATCAATCAAATAATGCAATTCACAAACTTTACTTGCCTGTATTTCAGAAACTATACCTCCGATCTCACAACTAAAGGTATGTATAGAATCAGCATGATAGCGCCAGTATAACACTGGCTTTAGTTTACTTAGGGAAGTCCTTGTGGTTGGTCCTCTTTAAATTGCACCAAAGACACTGACAAAAAAACAAAAACACACATACTGGACAACCCATCTAATGTTCCTTACCAGTAGAGCACTTCATCTCCACATTCGACATCAAATCTGAAGTGCACAAAAGCCACGGGCATACTAAGCTCGTCTCTGGCAATCAGATACCAGGCACGTTCATCTGTCAGCTCCTCTCGTTTTTCTCGCTCTTTCCATCCCCATTCACTTTGTTCATAACTACATAAAAGATTAAAGAAAGAATTTAACAGATTTCCAGAGGAATGATCTGCGGTGGCCTTCAGGACTAACGACCGGAGCCTTGACACTACAACTCAACGGAACACTGAATTACCAATACTTATTGGAAATAGGATGCTGAAGGCAGAAAAGTTAAGATTCTTACAAAAGCTTACACCTGGACAAAAAGAAAAAAACCGCTCTTAAAATTACCGTATTTTTCGCTTTATAAGATGCACCTGATTATAAGACGCACCCCCAAATTTGGTGAAGGAAAAGAGATTTTTTTTTTTAATAAATGGGGTCCGTCTTATAATGCCAGTGTCAGTCTAACAAATCATACAGGGTATATGTCCCTCATAGCCCCCTTAATCTGGATATGGCCCCCTTATATTGAATATAGCCCCCTTGTGCTGGCACACGTCCCACAGTGATACCACACGTCCTCTATGGCTGGCACACGGCCCCCTGTGGCTGGCACACTGCCCCTATTGCTGCCCATGGCCCCCTGTGGCTGGCACACGGCCCATATTGCTGCCCATGGCCCCCTGTGGCTTGCACACATCCCCTATTGCTGCCCATGGCCCCTGTGGCTGGCACACGGCCCATATTGCTGCCCATGGCCCCCTGTGGCTTGCACACGGCCTCTATTGCTGCCCATGGCCCCCTGTGGATGGCACACAACACCCTGTGTTTGATATGGCCCCCAGGCTGCTGCTTTTAGTAAAATAAACTTTTTCCTTACCTTCTCCAGTGCTGTCCTCTCTCGTGTCTCCCTCCCTGCAGTTGAGCTCCTGCACTAGTGCACTTCCTGGTTCTTGGAGCCGGTCATGTGATCAGTACAGCAGAGTGACATCTCTGCATGCATGATCACAGCGGCAGGAGGGAGACACCGGGAGACACCCTGGAGGAGGTAAGTAAAGAGTTTTTTATTTTACTATGGGCAGCAGCATGGGGGCCATATCTAACACAGGGGGGCATGTGCAATCAAAGGGGAGCACAGGCACATATAATATGCGCCGATCCCCCAGCCCGTCACTGCGGTGCGGTTTCAGCACCACGGTGATGGATAGCGGCAGTACATATTATATGAGCGGGAGCAGATCTCCCGCTGCAGCCTTCACCAGCCTCCCTCAGCCTCCAGAGCTGCCCCCACCTCCCCTGGACCCTGCAGTATATAATCCGTATATTCGGATTATAAGATGCACCCCCTACTTTCCCCCAAAATTTGGGGGAAAAAAAAAGTGTGTCTTATCAAGCGAAAAATACGGTAACTTTAAAGCATTTTACAGTCCCATGAAACCTATTACAAACAGAAGACTGATTAACTGCATGAATGGAAAATGTCCTGCCCCATAAGTGGTGATAAAGAGCTGGTCCGCTGGGATAGCAGGGTCCAACCACATGTACTGGATTTTTCAGATTGTAAGACACTTTTCCTCCCAAAAATTTGGGAGGAAAATGAGGGGTGAATCTTACAATCTGAATGTAGTTTAATAGAAGTGAAGAATGGGCGCTGTGCTGGCGGTGAGGACCCTACTGGTTGTGTGGAGCAGGGCGGTGCGGCGGGTCTTCCAGATGCTTTGTCAGCAGTTTGGGCTTCAAAGAAATGGCGCCCGTAATTGGCGCGTGCACAAATGGAGCTCTCGGCTCAAGAGCTCACCTGCGCACGTGCCGCCTCTGGCCCATTGATCTCCCAGCAGCGGATTTAAGGAAAATAGCGTCCGGAGGTGGCTCGTGTGCAGATGAGATCTTGGCTTGTCATTGAGCAGACAGCTCAATCTTCACACGCGCCACCTCCGGGCGCCATTTCTTTAAAGCCCGCACTGCCGACAGAGCATCTGGGAGTGGGACACCGACCGCACTACCCTTGCAGCCAGTACAGCCCCACTGCAACGCCTGCAGCATCGCCCTACTCCAGAACCGGCCCTGCCTTATGTGACCCCACTCCACCACCGGTGGCAGCCCCCCCCCCCTCCAGTAAGACACCACCGGAGTAGAAGATGGAACCCCCCCTTTTTTTTTAACAATTTGCAGCACGGTGGCTCACTGGTTAGCACTATAGTCTTGCAGCGCTGCAGTCCTGGGTTCAAATCCCACCAAGGACAACATCTGCAAGAGTTCGTATGTTCTCCCCGTGTTTGCGTGGGTTTCCTCCGGGTACTCCGGTTTCCTCCCACACTCCAAAGACATACAGATAGGGACTTTAGAGCCCCAATGGGGACAGTGTTGCCAATGTATGTAAAGTGCTGCGGAATATGTTAGCGCTATATAAAAATAAAGATTTGATTTGATTTAAATTTGGAGTGCGTCTTATAATCCGGTGCGTCTTTTAAAATGAAAAATATGGTGCTTATGAAGGATCGGGTTTAAAAATATTTGAAAGATTTTTCTCCTATAAATCGTAGACATCATTTCAAAAGGGCAAAAGTGAAAAGGCGGCTAAATCATCCATACGCAGTCTGTACAGGGAGAATCAATATTAGATCTTGATGTTCTGGTACCGTACCCTAGAGCTGTGACAAATTTAATCCACAGTTCCCAGATGTCTGTTGGCGTTGTGATAGGGCAGCTAGATCTCAATATCACATTTTTTTGGACTTGCGCTGGGGTGATTGGATTTGAGGTCCAGTGAAATCCTTAAAGGGAATCTGTCTACAGGTTTTTACCACCTAATCCGAAAGCAGCAAAATGTAGAGACAGCGATATTGATTCCAGGGATATGTCACTTACTGGGCTGCTTAGTGTAGTTTTGATAAAATGACTGTTTAATTAGCAGTAGATTATCATTACAGGACTAGTTGGCCTGCTGCAGGTAGTCCAGCATATTCATGAGCTCTGTATAACTCCTAGATCTGCAGCAGAGAAAACAGTGATTTTATAAAAATGACAGCAAACCGCTCAGTAAGTGACACATCGCTGGAATCAGGGTCTCTGTCTCTACATTATGCTGCTCTCAGATGGGGGAGCAAAAAAAACTGGTGACAGATTCCTTTTAATTCAAAATGTTCTGTATGCGAAGGTATGGCAGGAGCCTGCAATCTATCCTAGAGGTTTGGGAAAGAACTCATCCAAACTATTACTGCATATCTAAACTGCGGCCAGGTGCTTGATCGCTCTCCAGTGGAAAATGGATAAATCTCCCTCCTATCAGGAGCGGCTCCGACATTCGCAGGGTGGAACACATGACAGCTTTACTGAATGCAAACAACGTGGTTTCCTTCAAAATCTTCTGGGCTTCTTGTGATTATTTCTGGGCTCAATATAATAACTAAGGCACTCATCTCGAGGGCCCCGCACCCCCCCCAATGTGTGTGAGTCCTCTGTCTTTTGTCTGGGTATTGTTTATATGGAAATCTTATATGGATAAGGTGACGCAGGTTGGGTTTATAGTGGCTCCGTGGATAACTTGCATATGTGGATTGTTTACACCTTCAATTTTATTACTCCGTTCCAGGATGTAATATGTCTCAGGGGCCACTGGAGGGACTTCAATCCTAATGATAAGTTTTAATGCTCTTTACATCCACTGAGCTACTTTTTCCTAATGTAAATCTTTTGTGTTTATGCTGATTATTACATTTTATAAACCCCCCCCAAAAAAAAGGGGCAAGAGTGACAGTCCTTAAAGCACCACTCCAGTACAATTTTATTTTACTACTGGAGCGGTGATTTAAATCCAAGTTCCCTGCTCCTCGTCTTATACTTACCTGTTGCAATCTTCATCTTTTAATGTGCACCAATCACCAGGATTTTTTTTATATAACCTAAAGCCAGTGCTATACTGGCACTATCGTGCTGATTTTATACATACATATATATTATATATATATATTATATATTATATATATATAGACATATATAGACATATATATAGTTGTCAGCTCGGATGTATAGGTTTACAACACAAGCAAGTAAAGATTGTAAAATGAGCAGATTTTTGATTGGCTGCCGATCACCTAATAACTGGGATGGGTTTTGATACGGATTCCCGCCCCCTTGCCTGTTCATCATCCACCTGTTATTTATGCTAATGCTACTATAAAATCGTTATGCTAACTGGCTAGAAGGACCTGTGCAGATGTCATACTCATATGACCAGAAGGGGCGGGGCCTCAGCCAACATAGCTGATACCAGGAAGCAACATATTTTTTTTCTGTTGTCTGAAGCCCCGCTTTTTCTGGTCACATAGGTATGAGATCAGCACAGGTCCTTCTAGCCACTTAGTAAAACATTTATATAATAAAATTAGCATAAATAAGTTGGGGGATGATGGACAGGCAGGGGGGCGGGAATCATTATGAATACCCACCCCAGCTAACAGCTGCCACCAATCAAAAAGCTGCTCATTTTAAAAACATGACTTGCTTGTCTTTCAAAATCTATGCATCCGAGCTGACAACTAAATGTATGTTTAGAATCAGCATAATAGCACCAGTATAGCACCAGCTTTAAGTTATATATGAAAATCCTGGTGATTGATGCGCTTTAACTGCTGCTCCTGTTGTTCTCTGGTGTTTCAAAGAACACTCTTCAAATGCAAGTCTATGAAAGCCTCGTTCTGGCTCTCATAGACTTTTATTTAGCACAGTAGTTACGGTCACAAGATCATCAGTGGTATTAGAGCGGTGTTGATAAAAAGGTGAAAATGTTGGAGGAGGAGTATAAAACTGAGGGCAGGGACCATAGATTATAAACACCACTCCAGCGGTGAAAAAAACGGAGTGGTGCTTGAAGATCAGATAGGACTGCCTCAGACCTCCTGATCTGAATGACCCACGGCTGGGCTGGACATCACAATCAGAACTTAGGCAATGAATGTAGTAAGTGTGAATCCGGCCTTAGAGAAACAGGTTTTCAAAATTATTCCTACAGGACCATACAGCCTTGTCAAAATGAGAAAATCCCTTTAAGGTCACGGAATGGGGCAAAAACAGCTATATATGGACGGGGCATAAAATGCCAGTATATGTCCTGGCCAACGAGTCTGATATATAAGGTTACAAAGAGATTCTTACAGCATCTGCATATTTGTCTTTGTAAGTTCGAAGGCCCAGTCTATGGTCTTTTGGTCCAAATCTGTTACTCGGCAGCACTCTATGGTCAAATTCAACCTGAGAATGTAAAGAATGAAGACGGGTTAGCAAAAATGTCAAGATTAAATACTCAAAAAACACTCAGTTTTCCCTACATCACACCTTACCCATTTCTGTCAAATTTTTTAAAGACCGGAAAGGCTCCAAGAGGGTCACCAAGCTGCAAAAAAAGAGAAATAACCAAAACCAAGGGTCAGAGAACAACGATAGGCAAGAACATAAAAAAAACAACTTTGTAAAGGAAGCTTACCTGATTGGCTGCTTGCACCTTGGCACACACAGCGGCCATGGCGGCGCGCTCCTCTTGTCGCTTTTGCTTTTTCTCTTTTGCCCTTACAGATTTTCTCTGAGGACCAAAGGGGGGGGGGGAAAGAGTCGTAAGTGAAATTCAGGATTCATATCAATGGAAGATAGAAGTAACTGTATGGTAAATGCAAAAACAGAAAAAGATATAACTGCACAAATTGCCATTTTTCTGTCGCTGTACAACCGCCCCCCCACCCCCCCAAAAAAACCCAAATACTCTAAAAAGGCAACTGAAACTTTGTATGTTCCCCAAATTGGTCACCATCCAACAAAACAAAAACAAAGAAAAAATAAAGCCTTCACAAAAGGTCCATCAATGTAAAAATAAAATTAATTTAATTGGTGTAACCACTAACACACATATGTATTTTACATCCTCTAAACACACATGCATGAAAGATCTCCTATATATAAATACAGAACATATTAGATCCCATATATACATACACACACACACACACTATACATCTGGTCCCATAAATACACACACATATATATCCCATACGCACACTAAATATATTAGTTCCCCCATATGTACACTAAATGTATTAGATCCCCATGTATATGTTTATTACATATACACACACACACACACACACACACACACACACACGTGTGAGTAGAACCGCTGTATACACACACACATACTATATATTAGATCCCCATTATACACACACACTACATATCAGATGCCCCTATATACACAAATTATATATATATATATGTATGTGTGTGTGTGTGTGTTCAACCTACACACACACCATATATATATATTAGATGTCATAGAAGCAAAGCCCCTATATACACACACTATATAAGTATTATAAGTATTAGATCCCCCATATCAGCACTGTATATATGCACATATGTATTAGATCCCTATATACACGCTAAATATGTATTAGAGCCCCTATATATATATACACACACACACACACACACACACACATTAGATTCCCTATATAAAAACTATAGATTAGATCTCCTATATACACATTGGATCTCCTATAAACGCACTATATTAGATCCCTACATATACACTAGATCCACACTCTATATATTAGATCCCTACGTATACACACTATGATAGATCCCTTATATATACACAAACACACACACACACACATACATACATACTATCCCGCATAAACACACTATATATTAGATCCCCTATAAACACACACACACACTATATATTAGATCCCCTATATATACACATTGAATCTCCATAAAACACACTATATATTAGGTCCCTACATATACACTAGATCCACTACATACACACTCTATATATTAGATCTATATATATTAGATCTATATATATATATATATATATATATATATATATATATATATATATATATATATATATACATACATACATACATACATACACACACACACACTAGATCCCCTATATACACACTAATAAATATTTTATATATAACTATCCCCTATAAACACACTATATATTAGATTCCCCTATATATACACTAGATCCCATACATGCATATTATATATTAGATCCTTATATGTACATATTAGATCCCCTAGAAACAAACTATATAGTAGATCTCCTTTATATACAAATTCGATCCCCTATATATACACACTATACATTACATCCCCTACACACACATTAGTTCCCTTACACACACATCTGGCAGACGCCCCATTCCCCGTGGCTCTTTTCCATATTAGTGCACATCCCTGCAGCAGGACCGCAGCCGCCTGTCTCCCTCCGGCTGAGAATAGCCCGGTGCTGTATACAATAGCAGCCCCAAAACCCAAATAAAAGACATAGCCAGTGCTCGGAGGACAATCCACTGTCCCCATTATACACCGGCATCCTAACCCCAACTGCCACAGCCAGACAACTGCCCCCAACCACTTCAACTGCCCATGCCCCCTCCCTCCTCACCCCCATGACGTAGCAGATGACGTAAGACTCTCAGTCCCGGTTCGGTTCGGTGCTGGAGGGGGAGAAGAGTAGAGTAAGGGGGCTAAGTGATGATATCATCACGCACTGGACCCAACACGCCCACTCATGTAGCTCCCCGGCATAGCGAAGCTGAATGGAACGCAATGCGTGACTTGCGTGTGCGTTTCAAGCCTCATCGGCAGTTGGCGGGGAAAATAAGAAGTCCCGCCCACCCTGTCTGAGTCTTTGTCTGGGTGAGGGAACGCGGCTGGCGTGACGTCACATCATGGGGAGATAAGAATATGAGAGGTGGCAGGTGGTGTAGCGCCATTGTGGGGTGCTTGTTGCCATGGAGATAATAGTGAGGTGTAACTTAGGAAACGGTGCTATCTAATATAGCACTATGAGGACGGAAAGTCCAGCTGACTGGCCACCACATGTAAGCAGCCATTATGGTTTCCTCTGGTGGTAGACGAGGGTGTATGGGGATTATTCCTTGCTGGGTGGCATATTGGGCTTTTCCATGGAGAATAGCTCTGTGATGTGGGTCGGTAAAAGGAAAGCGACAAAGAGGTAGAGGTACTATAACATTTCCTGTAGTTATGGGGTCTGTGCGCCATGTTTAATCATAAGGCCAAAAAACACTGTGCAGCACATATCAAGGGGGTGTGGCTTATAGGAAAGAAGGCGTGGCTTAAAGGGGTTTTCCATTTTCAGAAAATGTTCAGCTCCTGCCCTGTAGCAAACTGAGCCCTACTCGCCCTCCCCGGGTCCAGTGCTGAGTCTCCATCCTCCCTTCCCAGTATATTATTCTATGCCGCATGCATGACTTGTCAGTGGCGCTGCTACCAATCGCTAAGCAGCTTGTGCTGTCAAATTGGGCAAAGTGCTCAGTGATTGACTGCAGTGTTGGCAACAGGCTACTTTCACACATCAGTTTTTTGGCATCGGGCACAATCCGGCGTGTGCCTGATGCAATGGATCCGGCGCAGAATATGCAAAAACGGATGCGCCTGATCCTTCTTTTTTTTTTTTTTTTCACAGATCCAGTATACCTGATCCGTCAAAAAACGGATCCGGCGCATCCGTTTTTGCATCAGTTTCGTCCGTTTGTTTGCTAGATCCGTTTTTTACAATACATTGGAGCATGCTCGGTTTACAAAAACGGATCTGGTGGCCGCATCCGTTTTTTGGCGCATTACGCCGGATTCGGCGTCCGTAGGCTTCCATTGTAAATCTCGCTGTATTGCGCCGGATCCAGCGTGATGCGTTTTTTTTTGTCAGAAAAAAACGTTACAAGAGACGTTCCATCCGGCCGTCGCATTAGCCAATTATGCCGGATCCGGCAAAAGCCGGATGCAAAAGCCGGATGCAACGCAAGGCTATCAGGCACAATCCGGCGCTAATACAAATCAATGGGGATAAAATGGATCTGGCGCTGGATCCGTTTTACCGTTTTATTCGGTTTTTTTCCGGATTGTGCCTGATGGAAAAAAACAGTGGCATAGGACCATAGAGGGAAAAAATGCTATTTTATTTAAAGATTAAACTAATTAGGATTTATGTGAAATAATGCAGGGAGGAATTAATAGTATTTTTTAAGAGTTTGTGAATTATCTACATGTACGAGGGGCTGCTGATAAGTCTTTGGCTTTGTGATCATTTTTTGTTTCTATGGTAACAAATGTTAAATCACGTAAAAGCCTTATGTGTCTAATATATGTTTTCAAAATTTTTTGTTTGTTGCTTATGGCAACAGTGTTCTACACACGTGGGATAACAAAATGTCGGAGTCTAAACATTTTTGTTTCTGCAAGGAAAGTCCGCCAAGGATATTTATGGTGATATGTCGCAGACATTGGGGGATCAGTGACCTTCATATTCCACAGTTAAGAACTGGGTTGACAAATTTAGAATGGGCCACTTTAGCACCAATGATGAGGAACGTCCTGGACGACCGAAAGTGGTGGTTGTTCCGGAGATCGTAGATGCTGTGCACAACCTCATACTGGAGAATCCACGAATTTCAGCTAAAGCAATAGCAGGCATTATGGGGATTTCCCATGAACATGTTTGTGTCATTATCCATGAACATTTGGACTTGAGGAAGCGATCTGCAAAGTGGTCCCCAAATGTTTGACAACAGATCAGAGAAGCAGCGAGTGAAAACTTCCTGGCCCAATTCCCGGTTACTATGGATGAGACCTGGATTTATTTGTATGACCCTGAAAGCAAGGAGCAGTCAAGAGTGGAGGCACAGTGGTTCTCCTCATCCAAAGACGTTCAGGGTGCAAAAATCAGCCACTAAGGTGATGGTGTCTGTGTTCTGGGATAATGAGGGTGTGCTGCTAGTGGACTACCTTCAAAAGGGTTCCACCATCAATGCAAGGTATTTACATTGAACTTTTGGACCAATTGAAGGCAGCTCTGAAGGCCAAAAGGCATGGCAAGCTGTCCAAAGGAATCTTGTTCCTGCAAGACAATGCCTCTGCTCGCACTGCACAAGCCAGCACAGCAAAACTGTCAGAGCTGGGCTTCCAGTTGGTGACCACCTGCCTTATTCACCAGATCTAGTTCCCTTCGAGTATCATCTGTTTCCAAACCTGAAGAAAACACCTCAAGGGTACCAAATTTTACACCATTTCTGATGCCATGGCTGCTACGAATGCCTGGTTTGAGGCACAACCGAAATCCTTCTTTTTGCTAGGCTTACAGAACTTGGAATACTGATGTAAGAAGTGTGTTGTCATCAGTGGAGAGTATGTGGAATAAATGTAACGTTTCATCATCCTATCTCGTTTCTTTCTGGGTAAAGCCAAAGACTTATCAGCAAGCAGCCCCTCAGTGTTCCTTGTCAATTGCTTTTAACTTGGTAAACGTCCTCTCCTTTAGGTGGCAGCAGACGACTGCAAAGTGGTCATAGAAGCCGCAAAAACTTTCTCTGTTTGTACACTGACTTGATTTTATAACTCCACAGTTGTATATATTTGTCAGTAAAGGGAGGCTTTCCTCAAAAGATGACCTATTGTTTAAATATATAATTATTGAATTTTTTAATTGGAATTTATTTTTTATATATTTTGCAGTATTACAATGACTGAACCTGTATGCCAAATTGATAACACAGGATGCACAATCACAATTTGTCACAGCTGACCCTGATTCCCCCCCCCCCATCCTATCAGTATGACCTTTTGTACAGACGCTGCAATACAAAAGATTATTGAGACTAATACACATGTGAATATCATGAAGCTATTCTAAAAAGCTCTAGTGGCCATTATGCAAATTGCATGATGTCTTTATTTCCATTTTTAATACAGATAGTAATATACACTATTCACAAAGTTAGAGATATTTGGCTTTTAGGTGAAATTTATGTAAAATAAAAAGTTCATGCTATAGTGATATTCTATCATGGAAGTTGTGCATTCAAAGGGAACCTGTCAGGTCCAATATGCACCCAGAACCATGAGCAGTTCTGGGTGCATATTGCTAATCCCTGCCTAACTGTCCCTGTATACACTAGCATAGATAAAGAGATCTTTAGAAAAAGCATTTCTAAAGATCATTTAACATATGCTAATGAGCGAGGGGACTAGTCCCAAGGGCGTTGCTTCCCTTGCTAGTCGGCTCCATTAGCATGTTAGCACGCTCCTGTGGGTGTACTATCATGCTAATGAATGTGCAGCGTCAGGGAATGATCTCGTGCACCTGTCCGCTGCCATCGCCGCCCAACGCTGGATTTTGGCTCAGTGCGCATGACCCCAAGGTTTCGGTTATGTGCACTATAAAGCTGGGTGTACGAGTCCAAGCTTCAAACTGAAGTAATGCGCATGACCGAAAGTCCAGGGTCATGCTCACTGAGTTGAGGTGATGGCAGCAGAGAGGAGGTGAGTGAGATCATCCTCTGACACTGTGCATTCATTAGCATGATGGCACACCCACAGGGGCCCACAGGGGTGTACTAATATGCTAATGGTGTCGACTAGAAAGGGAAGCAACGCCCTTGGGACTAGTCCCCGCACATGCTAAAAGATCTTTAGAAATACTTTTTCTAAAGATCTCTTTATCTATGCTACTAGATACAGGGACGGTTAGGCAGGGATTAGAAATATGCATTCAGAACTGCTAGTGGTTCTGGATGCATATTTGACCTGACAGGTTCCCTTTAAGTAGAATCAAGCGATGGTGATTTTCTCATCTCAAACAATTTTTTGAAAAAAAGCCAGCAGTGGTTCTACACGCCCCCCCCCCAAAAAAGTGGCCTTGAGCATCAATTACATCTTGACAATGAGGTCTCCTGCTGGCCACAAGTGGAGTTAGTGTCTGCTGAGGCCGGCATCCCGCTCTTCTTGAATGGCGGCTCTCATGTCATTGCGATTCTGGGGTACAGAATTACGGCCTTTACATAGCAACTCAGCTCATCCCATAGGTTTTCTATGCATTCAGGTCTGAATAAAGTGCAGCTGCTCCATTTGAGTTACCCCGGTCTCCAACAGCCGTTTCCTAATGATGTGATCCAATGAGCAGGACCATTGTCGTCTATGTAGATGAAATTAGGCCTCTGTTGTTTATGCAGAGGCACAATGACTGGATTAATGTCATTTTTCAAATAGTAGGAGCTTTTCACTGTACCATTCAAAAATTGTAGGGCAGTTCTGTGTTGACTTGACACCACTAAGGCTCGTCTGGTGACAACAGTGGCTGATGCTTAGTGCTCCCCTTGATGTCTCCAGGATAGTTGGCGGTAATAATTTCTGATCAGCATGAATCAATTTTTATCTTTGCACAGCATCGAGGCCCACTGGTCCTTTATCCAGTGTAGATGACGCCTAGTGATGTGGTCAGGTACCTTTGTAGGTCTAGCTTGCAGACCAGGCCAATGTAAATGGTTTCGTATAGTCTGACGTGATACTTGGGTGCCTCTCACCTCACCCACTGCCACCACCGTTATAGAAGAATTTACATACTAAGCAGGCGCACCTCCTATATCATTCCTCCGCTGCTTTTATTTCACATCAGTCATGCGATATTGATCACTGTAAAATGTGAAGAACCTTGCTTATTATCCCTGACGGTCGTCTATTGGTGACCCGCATTGTCTTGCATCCTTACTTTATGCAACAACCTTGAGCCGAAACGTTGGTGTTGCTATTGTTATGGTGCACTTTTTGCAAAAAAATCAATAAAAATAATTTTTGCATTCATCATTATTCTCCTTCCCCAAACCCCCCCCCCCCCCCTTGTGTGCTGGGGCTTTACGTTACTTGACCCTTCAGTGCCAACCCTTAGCAGTTGAGCCAGATCTTATTCCTTCTTCATGAGCTGAGTAGACAGTCTACACTGCACACTGATGAAGGTCTATGTTAGGCCGAAACATCTGAGCTCTGTCTGGTCAAGCTTACTCAATAAAATACCAGGAGCTGTGGTATGATCAGACCATGTCCCGCTCTGGTCAGACACGGCCATTACACAGTACATAGCAGGGACACAGTTTTAAGATCATCTCCGCACAGGAACTTTTTTTTTTTTTTTTTTAAACATTTAATTGTGGAAATTTTTATTATTCTAAGATCTATTGATTAAAATGAACTTAAAAAATTACTTTGTGGGATAACCCATTTAATACAGGGTGTTTGTTCATTTTGTTTTTATGTTTTGTTTGTCTGTATATAGCCCCAGTGTGAATGCACACCTACGAATTGAACTTATACCAATATGTGTTCCATCTCATTTATTTTTGGTCTTGCTTTTAGTTTTTTTTTGTACAAACAGGTCTTTTGGATTGTTCATTTGGTTTTATATAACTGTCCACAGACAGGAGTCTGAACAGTTGGGTCTTCGTCCTGCTCTACCTTTACCTATTCTGACATTTGCTGACACATAGCCTAAAGCCCGCTTTACACACTACAATATATCTTACGATGTGTCGGCGGGGTCACGTCGTAAGTGGCGCACATCCGGCATCATAAGGTACATTGTAGTGTGTGACAGGTACGTGCGATTGCCATTGAACGTTAAACCGTTCATCGCATACACATCGTACCTTTCTATAATTTTACACGTTGGATTGTTCAATGTACCCGGGGTAGCACACATCGCAGCGTGTGACACCCCGGGAACATTGAACAGATCTTACCTGCCTCCTGCAGCTCCCGGCATGCACTGCGGAAGGAAGGAGGTGGGCGGGATGTTTACGTCCCGCTCAGCTCCGCCCCTCCGCTTCTATTGGCCGGCTGCCGCGTGACGTTGATGTGACGCCGAACGTTTCCCCCCCCCCACTCCAGGAAGTGAACGTTCGCCGACCACAGCGAGGTCGTATGGACGGGTAAGTACGTGTGACGGGGGTTAATCGTTTGTGCGGCACGTTCGACAAATTGAACGTGCCACACATACGATGGGGGCGTTGCAAATCGCATACGATATTGTATGCGAATTGCAACGTGTAAAGCAGGCTTAACTCTTGTAGTTCAACTCACTATGTGCCCACAGGAGCTCGCACCTGCGGATTTTGCTTCGGAAAACCTGCGGATTTATCTGGATTTTCTAGATAAATCCGCAGGTTTCAGCAAGTACAGACACTCCCCATGTTATCCTATGGGACATGGGGAGTGCTGTATCAATGCTGCGGTATGTGCGGCTGCGGAATATGCTGCGGATGTCCCGTAGCCGCACGTAACTGCATGTCAATTATTACTGCAGAATAACCTGCGGAAATCCGGGCGTCCACTATGGAGATAGAGGCCGGTTCTTCCACAGGTAAGTCGCACGAATATCCACAGGTTTTCCGCCGCTACTTCGCTGGAATCCCGCAGCTATGGGGAGCAGCTGCGGGAAACCTGCGGACGTACCTGCGGATATATCTGCGGGTGCGAGCTCCCGAGGGCACATAGCCTTAGCATACGTCCCGATTTAATATACATTTTGAGCAAAATAATGTTTACTAAGTGCCCTATGTAATTTACATGCACTATTATTTAGTTTGCGCATTTTGCTTTTATATTTGGTTCTGGCAAGTAATGTACGGTAATCTCTGATTTGTACTAGTTTCTTTTCTTTATAGCTAGTTATTAGATACAATTAGTTCCAAAGACCACTTTGAAAGAATATTATATCAGTTACTGTAAAACCCTATGGAATGAAGATACGTAGGTGTTTTTTGTTTTGTTGTTTTTTTGTTGTTTTTTTTTTTTTTTTATTATTATTCTTAAACCACAAGGAATCTTTCTCTCTCATCTGTATTTCTCTAGAGTATTGTAATGCTAACATACATGTTCCTTGTCGGCCGTTAAGTTTTCAAATTTTATTTTTTTTCAAGGACATTTAGTAGTTTTCATTTACTGGTTAGTGTGTATTTTGCAATTTAAAGATATAATTAAGTTTAGCATACTATCTTCATCTTTAGAAATTATGTAATGGTGCAGAGTTTGTTTAAGCAAAATATAGCCAAACATCCAAAAATAAAAAAAATTGTGGGGTAGCTGTAAATATAAACATTGCTTCTTTTTAGGTAGTGTGGGAGCACGCATATAGGCACTTTAACGGGTATAAAAATAAAAGTATATTTGCTTACCACCATTAATATCATGGCTTAAGTTAAGACACCCCTTTTTCTTTTGAGTACTGTGCACCAACTTGCTAACTTTTCAGCTTGTACAAATAACTCACGAGGTTAAGCATTCCTTGACATAAGAACGTTATTTTTATTAATTTACTCCAGCATTAAAAGAGATCCATAAATTTATATGCATTTTGAAGCATACAATACAAATTTAAAATAGTTACAAGTGCATCTCAATACATTAGAATATCATCAAAAGTTAATTTATTTCAGTAATTCAGTACAAAAAGTGAAACACATATTATATAGAGTCATTACACACAGAGGGATCTATTCCTATATATTATATAGTCATTACGCACAGAGGGATCTATTCCTATATATTATATAGTCATTACGCACAGAGGGATCTATTCCTATATATTATATAGTCATTACGCACAGAGGGATCTATTCCTATATATTATATAGTCATTACGCACAGAGGGATCTATTCCTATATATTATATAGTCATTACGCACAAAGGGATCTATTCCTATATATTATATAGAGTCATTACGCACAGAGGGATCTATTCCTATATATTATATAGTCATTACGCACAGAGGGATCTATTCCTATATATTATATAGAGTCATTACACACAGAGGGATCTATTCCTATACAGTTAGGTCCAGAAATATTTGGACAGTGACACAAGTTTTGTTATTTTAGCTGTTTACAAAAACATGTTCAGAAATACAATTATATATATAATATGGGCTGAATGTGCACACTCCCAGCTGCAATATGAGAGTTTTCACATCCAAATCGGAGAAAGGGTTTAGGAATCATAGCTCTGTAATGCATAGCCTCCTCTTTTTCAAGGGACCAAAAGTAATTGCACAAGTGACTCTAAGGGCTGCAATTAACTCTGAAGGCATCTCCCTCGTTAACCTGTAATCAATGAAGTAGTTAAAAGGTCTGGGGTTGATTACAGGTGTGTGGTATTGCATTTGGAAGCTGTTGCTGTGACCAGACAACATGCGGTCTAAGGAACTCTCAATTGAGGTGAAGCAGAACATCCTGAGGCTGAAAAACAAGAAAAAATCCATCAGAGAGATAGCAGACATGCTTGGAGTAGCAAAATCAACAGTCGGGTACATTCTGAGAAAGAAGGAATTGACTGGTGAGCTTGGGAACTCAAAAAGGCCTGGGCGTCCACGGATGACAACAGTGGTGGATGATCGCCGCATACTTTCTTTGGTGAAGAAGAACCCGTTCACAACATCAACTGAAGTCCAGAACATCTGTCTCTGTCTCTAAGTCAACAGTAAAGAGAAGACTCCATGAAAGTAAATACAAAGGGTTCACATCTAGATGCAAACCATTCATCAATTCCAAAAATAGACAGGCCAGAGTTAAATTTGCTGAAAAACACCTCATGAAGCCAGTTCAGTTCTGGAAAAGTATTCTATGGACAGATGAGACAAAGATCAACCTGTACCAGAATGATGGGAAGAAAAAAGTTTGGAGAAGAAAGGGAACGGCACATGATCCAATGCACACCAAATCCTCTGTAAAACATGGTGGAGGCAACGTGATGCATGGGCATGCATGGCTTTCAATGGCACTGGGTCACTTGTGTTTATTGATGACATAACAGCAGACAAGAGTAGCCGGATGAATTCTGAAGTGTACCGGGATATACTTTCAGCCAGGATTCAGCCAAATGCCGCAAAGTTGATCAGACGGCGCTTCATAGTACAGATGGACAATGACCCCAAGCATATAGCCAAAGCTACCCAGGAGTTCATGAGTGCAAAAAAGTGGAACATTCTGCAATGGCCAAGTCAATCACCAGATCTTAACCCAATTGAGCATGCATTTCACTTGCTCAAATCCAGACTTAAGACGGAAAGACCCACAAACAAGCAAGACCTGAAGGCTGCGGCTGTAAAGGCCTGGCAAAGCATTAAGAAGGAGGAAACCCAGCATTTGGTGATGTCCATGGGTTCCAGACTTAAGGCAGTGATTGCCTCCAAAGGATTCGCAACAAAATATTGAAAATAAAAATATTTTGTTTGGGTTTGGTTTATTTGTCCAATTACTTTTGACCTCCTAAAATGTGGAGTGTTTGTAAAGAAATGTGTACAATTCCTACAATTTCTATCAGATATTTTTGTTCAAACCTTCAAATTAAACATTACAATCTGCACTTGAATTCTGTTGTAGAGGTTTCATTTCAAATCCAATGTGGTGGCATGCAGAGCCCAACTCGCGAAAATTGTGTCACTGTCCAAATATTTCTGGACCTAACTGTATATTATATAGTCATTATGCACAGAGGGATCTATTCCTATATATTATATAGAGTCATTACGCACAGAGGGATCTATTCCTATATATTATATAGAGTCATTACACACAGAGGGATCTATTCCTATATATTATATAGAGTCATTACACACAGAGGGATCTATTCCTATATATTATATAGTCATTACACACAGAGGGATCTATTTCAAGTGTTTATTTATGTGAGGCCTCTGCCACATTCACGTGAAAATCACGCACGTGCCGAGAGACACGTATTTCCCCTGCGTGTTGCGTGCAGGTAAGTACGTGTCTCTGGTACGTGCGGGACACGTGTGTTCTACGTGTGCTATCTGCGATAGCACACGTAGAACCGGTAATTTACATACTCACCTGGTCCTTCCTGCTGTCCGCGCTGCTGTCCGTGGTGCTGATCTTCGGATCCAGCCCTCCCGTCTCCCCGCTGCTGCCAGGCAGTGAAGTGAATATTCAATGAAAATAATGAGCGGCGGTCGGCCGCAAGTGACAGCAGCGGCAGAGACAGGAGGGCTGGAGAAGGTGAGTAAATGTGTTTTTTTTTTTTTTCCACTGACACGTGTGTTTTCTCCGGCGCGTGTCACACGGGACCGCATCCACACTACACCCGTGTGGTACGGGTGCGGACCGTGTGACACCCGTGCTGCGGGAGAAAACACTGACATGTCAGCGCTTTGAAAAACGCACACACGTACAAATGCACACGGACACACGTTCCGTGTGGTTTTAAGTGTGTGTGGCTGTTACAATAGGGTAGCATTGCTTAACGTGTCTCCGTGCCGCCGGTACGTGTAAAAAATGACAAACATGTGCTGGCGGCACGGATGTGTGTCACAGGCCTTAATGTTGATGATTATGGGTTACAGCCAATGAAAACCCAAAAGTCATTATCTCAGAAAATTTTTATAGAAGACCAACTGAAAAAATTATTTTAAACACAAATGTTGGTCCCTACTCTGTACAGTAAATGCCTCAATACTTGGTCAGGGCTCCTTTTGCATGAATTACTGCATCAATACGGCGTGGCATGGAGGCGATCAGCCTGTGGCACTGCTGAGGTGTTATGGAAGCCCAGGTTGCTTTGATAGCAGCCTTCAGCTCATCTGCATTGTTGGGTCTAGTGTCTCTCATCTTCCTCTTGACAATACCCCATAGCTTCTCTATGGGGTTTAGGTCAGGCGAGTTTTCTGGCCAATCAGCAGAGTGATACTGTGATTATTAAACCAGGTATTGGTACTTTTGGCAGTGTGGACAGGGGCCAAGTCCTGCTGGAAAATGAAATTCCCATCTCCAAAAAGCTTGTCGGCAGAGGGAAGCATGAAGTGCTGTAAAATGTCCTGGTAGACGGCTGCGCTGACTTTGGTCTTTATAAAACACAATGGACCTACACCAGCAGATGACATGGCTCCCCAAACCATCACTGATTGTGGAAACTTCACACTAGACCTCAGCAGCTTGGATTGTGGCCTCTCCACTCTTCCTCCAGACTCTGGGACCGCGATTTCCAAATGAAATGCAAAATTTACTTTCATCTGAAAACAACACCTTGGACCACTGAGAATAGTCCAGCTGTTTTTCTCCTTGGCCCAGGTAAGATGTTTATGGTGTTGTCTATTGGTCATGAGTGGCTTGACACAAGGAATGCAACACTTGTAGCCCATGTTCTGGATACATCTGTGTCTGGTGACTCTTGAAGCACTGACTCCAGCAGCGTCCACTCCTTGTAACTCTCCCCAAAACTTTTGCATGGCCTTTTCTTAACAATCCCATCAAAGCTGCGGTTATCCCTGTTACTTGTGCACCTTTTTCTACCACACTTTTTCCTTCCATTCAACTTTCCATTAATAGGCATAGATACAGCACTCTGTGATCAGCCAGCTTCTTTAGCAATGACCTTTTGTGGCTTACCCTCCTTGTAGAGTCTGTCAATGTCAATGGCTGCCTTCTGGACAACTGTCAAGTTAGCAGTCTTCCCCATGATTGTGAAGCCCGATGATCTTCTATAATATTCTAATTGTCTGAGATAATGACTTTTGGGTTTTCATTGGCTGTAAGCCATAATCAACCATAACAGAAATAAACACTTGTAGTTGGATGAGGAGACTGTGGGGGAAAAAAAGCGCAATAGGGTCTTATCTGGTATAACAGTAGATGAGAAAAATGGATGCACTCACCTATAGGGGTTGTGTAAGTCACAACTCCTATAAAGACGTAGTGGTAGGGTGAATAGCCGCAGCCCCGCAGGATTAGATTCAATGTTGGTCTAGGTGCGCACGTGTGCGTATTACATGCAGTTACGCTGCGATCTGCAGTTGGATGAGGAGACTGTGGGGGAAAAAAAGCGCAATAGGGTCTTATCTGGTATAACAGATGAGAAAAATGGATGCACTCACCTATAGGGGTTGTGTAAGTCACAACTCCTATAAAGACGTAGTGGTAGGGTGAATAGCCGCAGCCCCGCAGGATTAGATTCAATGTTGGTCTAGGTGCGCACATGTGCGTATTACATGCAGTTACGCTGCGATCTGCAGCGCAGCGTAACTGCATGCGTCCTGCGTCCCCTGGACAGTCTATGGAGATTGTGCAGGAGCCGTGCAGACGTGGCATATTAGAACACAGTGATTTGGCTGCTGCCCGAATCGCTGCGTTCTAAGAAGTGACATGTCACTACTTCCGTGCGGTTTGCATGCTGTCTGTAGGGAGAAGAAGCATGCAGAGCGCATGTTCTCTGCCGGCACCATGCGCTTCAGAACGGAGCTTTTCAGCTGCGCTCTGAAGCGCACCTTTTAGGTGCGGTGCAGAGCGCACACGTGCACACATAGCCTTACTGTAGAAAGACGGGTCTCATGCCGCGCTTATCACCATTCAAGAAGCAGATGCTTTTTTAATCCATGTCCTTTATTCAAAAAGCATATACAGGTCTACACATTTCAAGGGTCTCAGCCGCGTCCCTCAGGACAATTTTAAATGACAGGATAATACAGACAGAATGGATGTATATATATGTTCGTAGGGAGAGACGTCACAAGTCCTCCCTCATAGAAAAAAATCCGCGGGATTCTTATAATTTAAAAAGAACGGCTAAATCTCCATTGTCTTTATATATACCAGCTCATCCATTCTGTCTGTATTATCCTGTCATTTAAAATTGTCTTGAGGAAGGGGACTGAGACCCTTGAAACGCGTAGACCTGTATATGCTTTTTGAATAAAGGACATGGATTAAAAAAGCATCTGCTTCTTGAATGGTGAAAAGTGCAACATGAGACCCGTCTTTCTACACTAACAGAAATAAACACTTGAAATAGATCCCTCTGTGTGTAATGACTCTATCTAGTATATAAAGCTGAATGTGTGTGTGTGTGTGTGTGTGTGTGTATGTATGTATGTATGTCCGGGTTTGGCATCTGCACCGTCGCAGCTACAGCCACAAAATTTTGCACACTCACACTTCTGGACCCCGAGAGCATCATAGGCCATGTTTTGAGGGGAAATTTTAACCCCGCACTTTAGTTATTCACCAAAAAACCTGCCTCCATTAAAGCGAATGGAGCTGGGAGCCACAGTGCAGCCAGAACTTCAGAAGAATGCGCAGCCACGCCCTTAAATGGACTGTTGGCGTGTCACAATGCAGCCAGGGAAAGAGACAGACACAGACAGGGAAAGAGACAGACAAAGAGACAGACTGACAGGGAAAGAGAGAGACAGGTTAAGAGACAGACACAGACAGACACAGACAGACAAAGAGACAGACAGAGGGAAAGAGACAGAGGGAAAGAGACAGACAGGGAAAGTGACAGAGATAGACAGACAGGGAAAGAGATTGAGACAGATTGAGAAAGAGACAGAGACAGACAGGGAAAGAGAGAGACAGAGATATATACAGAGGGGGAGACAGACATAATTACATTTATATCTATTTGTGTTGTGGTTTTTGTGTGCAGAATACATTTTTGTTAATACATTCTATTTTGTTAACAGCAGTTATTAACCCGGGCGAAGCCGGGTAGTACAGCTAGCATGATATATAGGAATAGATCCCTCTGTGTGTAATGAATGACTCTATATAATATAAAGGAATAGATCCCTCTGTGTGTAATGAATGACTATATAATATATAGGAATAGATCCCTCTGTGTGCAATGACTCTATATAATATATAGGAATACTGTAGATCCCTCTGTGTGTGTAATGACTATAATATATGCGACTCCTTTTTTTGTATTGAATTACTGAAATGAATTAACTTTTTGATATTCTAATTTATTGAGATGCACCTGTACTTATAGCATTCTACAACTTTGTTGTTCATTATGACTATCTCATCATGCAATGTAGCGAACATTATCACTACGGCAGCTTCACACACACTTACCTGCCCTGCAACGAGGCTCTGGCCGGCGACCCGCCTCCTTCCTAAGGGGGCGGGTTGTGCGGCGTCACAGCGACGTCACATGGCAGGCAGCCAATAGAAGCAGAGGGGCGGAGATGAGCGGGACGTAAACATCCCGCCCACCTCCTTCCTTCCGCATAGCCGGAAAGGCAGGTAAGGAGATGTTCCTTACTCCTGCGGCTTCACACACAGCGATGTATGCTGCAGCTGGAATGAGGAACAACATCGTATCTCCTATTGGTGCGACATTATGAAAATGACCGACGCTACACAGATCACTGATTTTCGACGCTTTTGCGATTGCTTATCGGCGCATCTAGGCTTTACACGTTGCGTCGTCATTACCGGATGTGCATCACTTTCGATTTGACTCCAACGAGATCGCAGTAGCGATGTCGCAGCGTGCAAAGTACCCCTAAGGGTCATTTAACCCTCTTTCAGGACTTCAGGAGGGAGCTCGAAATTTCTGGGACTTCTATTAATGCCCTCACTCAGGATGTCACATTCTTGGAACTGGTCAGATTTTACCGTTTACTTACAAGCAGCTCAAATCTTGTTTTTCCATTATTCCTGAACAGCAGCTTCCCGATAGTTGACAAGCCGTTCTTTCTTGAACTAGATGCTATAAAATTGGCTCTTGAACAATGCAGCATCTGCTTGTAAGAGCTAAGGTTCAACTGACCAGCTATACGAACCATAAAAATCTTAAATATCTTCAGTTGGCCTCCAGACTGAATCCCCATCAAGCTCGACGATCACTTTTCTCATGGTTTAATTCCATCCTCTCCTACCATCCTGACAGGAAAATTCATAGAGCTGACACCCTGCCTAAATCCTTTAATCTATGTGATGCCTCTGAAGACGCGCCTAAACATGTAATTGAACCAGAACGTATTTTTGTTTCCATCTCTTCTTCCCATTCTCCACCTAAAATAAAAAATGCTCTCTTCTCAATGACACTCTACTGGAAAGTCTTACCTTAGGCCTAGTCTTTCCTTCAGTCTTGTCAATCGGTTGTGAAGGGAACTGCTCAACTCTTCTCTCATTTCAACTTGTGGCCCAAATGGAAACGAGATGTTAAATAATTTGAGGCATTTAGTTTAGTGTGTGCAGTTCAAATTGTCATGTCAAGTGCCACTTGGTCCTCTTCAGCTCCCTATACCACAAGAGCCTTGGTCTTAAATCTCTGGACTTTGTTCCAGGTCATCTTAACTAGGTTTCATTACTTTCTGGGTTAGCTTAAACAAATTCTCCAAATTGTCTAGTTTTGTTCCATCAACCAGACTTTCATTTCGTCCACAGTTGGTTCAAGTATTTTTCAAAATGTGTGTGTGTGTGTGTGTGTGTGTGTGTGTGCGCGCGCGCACACGCAGTTTTACTCCAGATTCCAGACAGCATTCTGTAAGAATTTAAAAATCTCTTTTAGACTTTTCCTATCATCACCAAAGTAATTGACAAACAGAGAATCAGCCTATGGAAGATTTCTGATGAATTTTCTCTAATTCCCATAAAGACCTGCTTCCTTAGGCAGAATTTACACTCAGCAATTCTGTTGGAGTCCCTGCTGTAAAGTACCGGATTGCATATACTACACTTATTCTTATGATTAACTGCATCCTTAATAAAAGATATCAGATTACTTTACATCTACTGATCCCATGTATATTATCATACCAGACTCTGCTGGATCTCGTGATTCATGCTCTTCCTGGTCTGTCGTTTTGCACACATTACTATCCTGGTTCTCCCTGATCCACGTGTCATCTGGCAAGCCCCACAATGCTGTTCCATCACCTCTGGTCCGTGCTGCTCACTTTTACCTATGTTTTAGAGCATGGGTCCCCAATTCCAGTCCTCAAGGGCCGCCAACAGTGCAGGTTTTCAGGATTTCCTTAGTATTGCACGTGATCAGGGCCGGATTAAGGTTGGTGGGGGCCCCTGGGCAGAAAATCTGGTGGGGGCCCCATAAACGTTAACATTTTTAGCCATAACAGTAGAGCACGAACTGTAGCATTTAGATATAAATCCAATAAACATGTATCTTACCCTGATCTGCCACATTCAGATTTACAGGACTACAATACAGATACAGTCCAGGATAACTCACAGCCGTCACTTATACAAAGAAAGTAGAGTAAAGGGGGCTTTACACGCTGCGACATCGCTAATGCGGAGTCGTTGGGGTCACGGAATTCGTGACACACATTCGGCCGCATTAGCGATGCCGTTTCGTGTGACACCGATAAGCGATTTTGCATCGTTGCAAAAACGTGCAAAATCGCTAATCGGCGACATGGGGGTCCATTCTCTAATATCGTTGCTGCAGTAGTAACGAAGTTGTTCCTCGTTCCTGTGGCAGCACACATCGCTCCGTGTGACACCGCAGGAACGAGGAAGCTCCCCTTACCTGCCTCCCGGCTGCTATGCAGAAGGAAGGAGGTGGGCGGGATGTTACGTCCCGCTCATCTCCACCCCTCCGCTGCTATTGGGCGGCGGTTAAGTGACGCTTCAGTGACGTCGCTGTGACGCCGCATGGACCGCCCCCTTAGAAAGGAGGCGGTTCGCCGGTCACAGCGACGTCGCCGGACAGGTAAGTATGTGTGACGGCTCTGGGCGATGTTGTGCGGCACGGGCAGCGATTTGCCCGTGTCGCGCAACAGATGGGGGCGGGTACGCACGCTAGCGATATCGGGACCGATATCGCAGCGTGTAAAGCGGCCTTTACTCACATATTTTTAATTGATCCCAATGTTAAGGCAGCCAGGGACGGCTCCAGGTTTTTGTGGTCCCCGGTTGAGTCTCAGTGGGCCCCATCCACACACAGACACACGCATACACATACAGGCATACGTACATATACATATTTGAAGACAAATTCACAAAAATACATTTAAACAGACAAATATATGCACAGTCATATACACTGACATACATGCAGACACAGACGCATTACCGGTGTTAATATGGAGAAGTCACAAGCAGCCTCACTCACATCTCCCGCTTGTTTTCAGCTCCTCCAGGACTTATGGCTGTGTTGCATGATGGCCATCAATAACAGACATGACTGCACACCATGCACACTGACACAGCACTGATGTATATACATCACAGGAGGGGCTGGGGCCTACAATAAATACATTACAGGAGGGGCAGGGGGCATAGACATTACTGGGGGGGGCATAGACGTTACTGTAGTGGCAAACCGCTCTGGTGGCGTACACATTACTGGGATGGGTGGCTTAGCGCTCTGGGGGACCCATATAGTTCTGGGGTGCCGCATAGACTGCTCTGATTCATATATACACACACACAGCTCTGCTTCACACACACAGCTCTGCTTCACACCACACATCTTTCTTCAGCTCTGCTTCACACACACACACAGCTCTGCTTCACACACACACACAGCTCTGCTTCACACCACACATCTTTCTTCAGCTCTGCTTCACACACAGCTCTGCTTCACACCACACATCTTTCTTCAGCTCTGCTTCACACACAGCTCTGCTTCACACCACACATCTTTCTTCAGCTCTGCTTCACACACAGCTCTGCTTCACACCACACATCTTTCTTCAGCTCTGCTTCACACACACACACAGCTCTGCTTCACACACACACACAGCTCTGCTTCACACCACACATCTTTCTTCAGCTCTGCTTCACACACAGCTCTGCTTCACACCACACATCTTTCTTCAGCTCTGCTTCACACACAGCTCTGCTTCACACCACACATCTTTCTTCAGCTCTGCTTCACACACAGCTCTGCTTCACACCACACATCTTTCTTCAGCTCTGCTTCACACACAGCTCTGCTTCACACCACACATCTTTCTTCAGCTCTGCTTCACACACACACACACACACACACACACAGCTCTGCTTCACACCACACATCTTTCTTCAGCTCTGCTTCTCTCACACACACACAGCTCTGCTTCACACCCCACATCTTTCTTCAGCTCTGCTTCTCTCACACACACACACAGCTCTGCTTCACACACAGACACACACACAGCTCTGCTTCACACACAGACACACACAGCTCTGCTTCACACCACACATTTCTTCAGCTCTGCTTCACACACACACACAGCTCTGCTTCACACACACACAGCTCTCTTTCACACACACTCACACACAGCTCTGCTTCACACACAGACACACACACACAGCTCTGCTTCACACCACACATCTTTCTTCAGCTCTGCTTCACACACAGCTCTGCTTCACACCACACATCTTTCTTCAGCTCTGCTTCACACACAGCTCTGCTTCACACCACACATCTTTCTTCAGCTCTGCTTCACACACACACACACACACACACACAGCTCTGCTTCACACCACACATCTTTCTTCAGCTCTGCTTCTCTCACACACACACAGCTCTGCTTCACACCCCACATCTTTCTTCAGCTCTGCTTCTCTCACACACACACACAGCTCTGCTTCACACACAGACACACACACAGCTCTGCTTCACACACAGACACACACACAGCTCTGCTTCACACCACACATTTCTTCAGCTCTGCTTCACACACACACACAGCTCTCTTTCACACACACTCACACACAGCTCTGCTTCACACACAGACACACACACACAGCTCTGCTTCACACCACACATATTTCTTCAGCTCTGCTTCACACACAGCTCTGCTTCACACACACAGCTCTCTTTCACACACACACTCACACACACAGCTCTGCTTCACACACAGACACACACACACAGCTCTGCTTCACACCACACATATTTCTTCAGCTCTGCTTCACACACACACAGCTCTGCTTCACACACACACAGCTCTCTTTCACACACACTCTCACACAGCTCTGCTTCACACACAGACACACACACAGCTCTGCTTCACACCACACATTTCTTCAGCTCTGCTTCACACACAGCTCTGCTTCACACACAGACACACACAGCTCTGCTTCACACACAGACACACACACACACACACAGCTCTGCTTCACACCACACATATTTCTTCAGCTCTGCTTCACACACACACAGCTCTGCTTCACACACACACAGCTCTGCATCACACACACAGCTCTGCATCACACCACACAGCTCTGCATCACACCACACAGCTCTGCATCACACCACACATCTTTCTTCAGCTCTGTCCCTACCTGCTCTGATGCCATCCTCCTGCTGCTCCGGTATAGGCCGCCATCCTCCTGCTGCTGTTCCGGTGCCGCGGCCATTCTCCTGCTCCGGTTAGTCTCCTCTCCTGGCCGCGGCGTGGGTCTTCTCCGCAGCCGGCCGCGCGCGTGGGTCTTCTCCTCCGCGGCCGGCCGGCCGCGCGCGTGGGTCCTCTCCTCCGCGGCCGGCCAGCCGGCCGCGCGCGTGGGTCTTCTCCGCGGCGGCGTCCTGCTGTGACGTCCGCGGCGTCCTGCTGTGACGTCCGCAGCATTGGACGCCGCAGCAGAGCAGGGAGCAGGCACACCTCTGACCCCGGAAGTACAGGCGATGGTACTTCCGAGGTCAATCAGCGTCCTGTGCCCGCAGCTTGTTTTTGCGTCTTAGAGACGCAGATACAAATAAATGTAGGTGCCCCCCCCCCCCCGAAAACACAGCTGATTTAGACTGTCTTAACGGAGGGGGAGCGGGTGTGAAGAAAAGAAAAAAAAAATTGCTGACGGGTGGCAAGTATGGCCCTGGTGGTGGGGGCCCCCTTGGAAGCTCTTTTGGTGGGGGCCCCGGGGCTGAAGCCCCGCCTGCCCCGCCTATAATCCGGCCCTGCACGTGATAATTTAATCACCTGCACAGTTGATGATTCCAACACCCATGCAATGCTAAGGAAATCCTGAAAACATGCACTGTTGGTGGCCCTCGAGGACTTGAGTTGGGGAACCCTGTTTTAGAGAATAAAACTCCTCATGTGAACCCATAAGAAAATTATTCTGTCATGGTCCAGGCCGGTATCTGCCGCTCTGGTATCCCCCTGCTCTGGTTAAGTCAGGGGTTAATTTCTCCCTGCCTCGTTCTGGTTTCTGGGATGCTATATCTGGGTGCTGCAGCTCTGGTTCAGCGCCAGTGATAGTCTATGTCTCAAAGTGTGTGTAGCTGGCTCTGTTGAGGTACGCGATCTGTCCTGCCTTGCACCCTCTCCCTCCTAACCTGTGTCTGCCTGTCCTTCCCCAGCGCCGTCCTGCTTGTCATACCTTTGTTTGTAGTTTGGACTTTGCAGTACTTGATTTACGCTCCCGTCCTTGACTTGGCTCTGTTTTTCCCTTCGGCTTTTTCTATTACCGTTCAGTTTCTGACCCCTTTGCTTGCTTCTGACTCTGCGCTTGTTTACCCTTCGTACATTGATTTGACTTCCTGTTGCTGACTCGGGTCTCTGACTACTCTTCTGCCACCTTGTGGTGACTTTGCTGTACTACACTGGGACACGTCTTACTAAAACGTGACATTACTCTGCTGTCACCTTATGGTGTTTCTGCTGTAATTCTCCGGGCCACGTCTTTGTGTAACAGATTCCTGTTAACATAGTTGGCTAGTAGTAGAGCTGCAGATCCAGCAGACCCACACACCATCTAGCTCTAGTTTTTATTAAAATAGAGCTAGCAATATACTTTCTAGTCCCATACGAGAAAAAAAAAACCCAAAACATATAAATATGGAAGATGTCTGTCTGAAAAATTTAGTAGAGCAGTGCCTTTGCTATAGTGTGTAACAAATGTAAAAAGTCATGGAAAGATGATCTTTAAAACATTTGATCCTCCAAAACCAGGACAGGTGCATTTCTGGTAGGATTTTATTGGCTCACAAGCTATGGGGGAAATTGGCATAATGGATCTAAAGTGTGCTTTACACGCTGCAACATCGCTAACGATATATCATCGGGGTCACGTCGTTAGTGATGCACATCTAGCGCCGTTAGCGACATCGCAGCGTGTGACACCAAGGAGCAACGATCACAAAAACGTCAAAAAACGTTGAACGTTGAACGTTGACACGTCGCTACTCTTCATAATATCGTTGGTGTATGCCGCTGGTTGTTCGTCGTTCCTGCGGTGTCACACATCGCTATGTGTGACACCGCAGGAACGACGAACATCTCCTTACCTGCGTCCACCGGCAATGAGGAAGGAAGGAGGTGGGCGGCATGTTCCGGCCGCTCCTCTCCGCCCCTCCTCTGCTATTGGGTGGCCGCTTAGTGACGTTGCTATGACGTCGAATGCACCTCCCCCTTGAAGGAGGGATTGTTCGGCGGTCACAGCGACGTCGCTGAAAAGGTATGTGCGTGTGACGCTGCTGTAGCGATAATGTTCGCTACGGCAGCGATCACCAAATGTTTGCAAAAATGTATATACTAAGTACCCTGTTTATTAAGCACTTGCAATTTATTTATTTATAGTCAGGGTATTTTTTCTACAATTTTCTCCTTGGTTTTTTTCTAGTCTTGAGGCTGCAATTCACATGCTTGTAATGTTGCATGTTTATTGAACATTTGTCACAGCTCAGTTTTTTGTTGTTTTTTTTTGATCACCAAATGTCGCACGAACGACGGGGGCGGGTGCTATCGCGCACGACATCGCTAGCGATGTCGCAGCGTGTAAAGCACCCTTTACTCATCATCTGCAGTTTTCTCTTGTATAGATTTCTGTTCCTGAATTCTTCAAAATGGCTCAAGGTTTAACAGTTTTAACCTTGTTTGTAACTGTTTAGTGCAAAACGTTGCATGTTCCAGTAAAATGTCTCAAAATTTACACAAAAACAGCCTAAGGTCTCATTCACACATCAGTAGTTTTGCATCAGCGTTTGTATGCCAAAGCAAGAAGTGAATCTTGCAGAAAAAACTATAATTGAAAGATTGAATGCTGTTCTGTTTTTTTGAGACAGTCTTGGTTTTGGCATACTAAGTAGCAATGTTGAGGAGAGCCATAAGATGAAATACTTAATTAACCTCTGGACATAGAGCACTGTGAGAAGTGTGTTCAATTAAATCAATTCTCTATACATAAGCCAGTCACTCTTCAGAGGAACCCAAGATGGCCCCCGATGACATCACAGACCAAACCATCAGCATGGATCCACCAGATGACGTCCCTCCCATCACCATGGTATCATCCACTGAAGTCAGACCCGCCCATCAACAGCAACACAGATCTCCCCATTGGCCAGCCCATGAACTGTCCCATTAAATGGGCATATCTGAACTTGTGTACGCCCCTAGCCTATATCAGAGACCGCACGGGTTCTCCTGTTCTGTTCGGTGCCATCTTTACTGTGATCAAGAAGAGATTTCATATCCGACTGTGTCTGGTGTGAATTCTTTATGCATGCACTTGGTCTATACCAATTAGGCCAGGCAGTAGGCAACTAGTGATCTCTGGTTCAGAGTTCACCCTAACAGCAACAACTTTTATTCCATGCTTAAAATTATCACAAAATTAATATGTACAAAGAAAGTAGACCCAGTCTATGCGTTTCAAGCATGGCTCTTATTCCTGACAAAGTTGTCTGCACAGTGAATACTTAAAGGAACCCTGTCACTGGATGTTTATAATACTCACCTAACGATCGGTGCGGAGCAAACGGTTGGATGGGGGTCTCCGTTCTTCCTCTTTCGGCCATCTTTGTCCTCCTTCTGAAGCTAGTGTGAATGGCGCGTTCTACGTCATGTACACTAGCCGGCATATTGTAGTGTGCAGGCGCACTACAATACTTTGATCTGCCCTACTCAGGACAGATCAAAGTGCGCCAGTCCTAGAACGCTAGGATAATGTTGCCAATGTCTGTAAAGTGCTATGGAATAAATAGCGCTATATAAGTGAATAAATTATATTTTTGTACATTTTAATTTTTTGAGTATTTTTAACTATGGAATAAAAGTGAAGTTTTACGATCACATTTGCGGTTGCTGGGTACCACTTGTTCATATCCAGGATCCGATCTGGAACTTCCATGTACCGCACCCTCAATCTGGACATTCTCCTGGTACTGGTGAGCTGATGAAACTCCCTCTTTTTGGAATACTAATACTGATCAAACATATTCATACCTCCCAACCGTCCCGGATACAGCGGGGCTATCACGCTTTGCACTGTTTGTCCAGTTGCCACGGGCGGGACGGCCGTCTCCCGGGCTCCGCCCACCCACTCTCTCCCCGCCTCCCTGCTTTTCCCGCCTACCATCCTAACACGTGACGTGGCATAACAGAGAGGAGCGCGCTGCCCGAAACTAGTCTCTGTCTGCTGCTAAGGTACGTAAACTGAATCTCCCCAGCGCTGATTCCCCTCCCTCCCCCCCCCACCCCCGGCCGGAGCCTCTCTGTGCGGGCGGACGGCCACCTGTCTCTGCGGGCAGATGGCCGCCTGTCTGCGGGTGGACGGCCGCCTGTCTCTGCGGGCGGACGGCCGCCTGTCTCTGCGGGCGGACGGCCGCCTGTCTGTGCGGGCGGCCCGCCGCCTGTCTGTGCGGGCAGCCGGCCATCTCACTGTGCGGGCGGCCGGCCGCCTCACTGTGCGGGCGGCCGGCCGCCTCACTGTGCGGGCGGCCGGCCGCCTCACTGTGCGGGCGGGCGGCCGCCTCTCTGTGCGGGCGGCCGACCGCCTCTCTGTGCGGGCGGACGACCGCCTCTCTGTGCGGGCGGACGGCCGCCTGTCTCTGCGGGCGGACGGCCGCCTCTCTGTGCGGGCGGACGGCCGCCTGTCTCTGCGGGCGGACGGCCGCCTCTCTGTGCGGGCGGCCCGCCGCCTGTCTCTGCGGGCGGACGGCCGCCTCTCTGTGCGGGCGGCCCGCCGCCTGTCTGTTCGGGCAGCCGGCCTTCTCACTGTGCGGGCGGCCAGCCGCCTCTCTGTGCGTGCGGCCGGCCGCCTCTCTGTGCGGGCGGATGGCCGCCTCTCTGTGCGGGCGGCCCGCCGCCTGTCTCTGCGGGCGGACGGCCGCCTGTCTCTGCGGGCGGACGGCCGCCTGTCTCTGCGGGCGGACGGCCGCCTGTCTCTGCGGGCGGACGGCCGCCTCTCTGTGCGGGCGGCCCGCCGCCTGTCTGTGCGGGCAGCCGGCCTTCTCACTGTGCGGGCGGCCAGCCGCCTCATTGTGCGTGCGGCCGGCCGCCTCTCTGTGCGTGCGGCCGGCCGCCTCTCTGTGCGGCCGGCCGCCTCTCTGCGTGCGGCCGGCCGCCTCTCTGCGTGCGGCCGGCCGCCTCTCTGTGCGTGCGGCCCGCCGCCTCTCTGTGCGTGCGGCCCGCCGCCTCTCTGTGCGGGCGGCCCGCCGCCCCTCTGTGCGGGCGGCCCGCCGCCTCTCTGTGCGGGCGGACGGCCGTCTGTCTCTGCGGGCGGACGGCCGCCTGTCTCTGCGGACGGCCGCCTGTCTCTACGGGCGGACGGCCGCCTCTCTGTGCGGGCGGCCTGCCGCCTGTCTGTGCGGGCAGCCGGCCTTCTGACTGTGCGGGAGGCCAGCCGCCTCATTGTGCGGCCGGCCGCCTCTGTGTGCGTGCGGCCGGTCGCCTCTGTGTGCGTGCGGCCGGCCGCCTCTGTGTGCGGGCGGCCCGCCGCCTCTCTGTGCGGGCGGACGGCCGCCTGTCTCTGCGGGCGGACGGCCGCCTGTCTCTGCGGGCGGACGGCCGCCTGTCTCTGTGGGCGGACGGCCGCCTGTCTCTGCGTGCGGCCGGCCGCCTCTCTGTGCGTGCGGCCGGCCGCCTCTCTGTGCGTGCGGCCGGCCGCCTCTCTGTCCGTGCGGCCGGCCGCCTCTCTGTGCGTGCGGCCGGCCGCCTCTCTGTGCGTGCGGCCGGCCGCCTCTCTGTGCGGCGGCCCGCCGCCTGTCTGTGCGGGCGGCCCGCCGCCTGTCTGTGAAGGCGGGCGGCCGGCCGCCTGTCTGTGAAGGCGGGTGGCCGGCCGCCTCACTGTGCGGGCGACCGGCCGGCTTACTGTGGCTGCCTGCGTCTCCGTGCTGGAGGCCCGCCGGCTGCCTGCGTGCCCATGCTGGAGGCCCGCCGGCTGCCTGCGTGCCCATGCTGGAGGCCCGCCGGCTGCCTGCGTGCCCATGCTGGAGGCCCGCCGGCTGCCTGCGTGCCCATGCTGGAGTCACGCCGGCTGCCTGCGTGCCCATGCTGGAGGCCCGCCGGCTGCCTGCATGCCCATGCTGGAGTCCCGCCGGCTGCCTGCGTGCCCATGCTGGACTCCCGCCGGCTGCCTGCGTGCCCATGCTGGAGGCCCGCCGGCTGCCTGCGTGCCCATGCTGGAGGCCCGCCGGCTGGCTGCGTGCCCATGCTGGAGGCCCGCCGGCTGCCTGCGTGCCCATGCTGGAGTCCCGCCGGCTGCCTGCGTGCCCATGCTGGAGGCCCGCCGGCTGCCTGCGTGCCCATGCTGGAGTCCCGCCGGCTGCCTGCGTGCCCATGCTGGAGTCCCACCGGCTGCCTGCGTGCCCATGCTGGAGGCCCGCCGGCTGCCTGCGTGCCCATGCTGGAGGCCCGCCGGCTGCCTGCGTGTCCATGCTGAATGGGTGTGGATGGGGAGTGGATATGGGCGTGACTGAAATGGGTGTGGTTAGGGGGTGTGGTCTTAAATAATTGCCGCGGCGCGCCGAGCGCGCCTCAAACTTTGTCCCTCTTTTCCTTCTTTGAAAGTTGGGAGGTATGCATATTGAAGTGTGAATGCGGTCAAAGCAAGACTCCAGAGAGGTCTCCAGTAACAGATTCACCCCACAGAATCCGGATCATCTTAGAGAAAGTGGCCAGTTTCTGGAGATATTTCCGACAAATCTTGACCTGCTCCTGGTTTGGGAGGTACACTGTTGCCTAAGTGAACGCCCTGCTGGAAATAGGCACTATCATGGGGTCTATCAGCGTAGGGGCAGATGTCAGTATTCTGGTAATACCCCTTTTTGATTGGTTCCTCAGCGCAAAACCTTCCATCCCAATGAAGAAAGGGATGTTTGTGGAAGACATCAATATAGCTGGCTTTTAAGTGGGTGTATTGGGGAAAACGTATGTACAGTATAGGTAACTGTAATGATGAGTGTCCTACATTTTGTCTTTCGGGGAGGAGGCTTGCATCTTATAACCATACGGGGTACCAATAGTTTTTCATAATTACGGACTTTCAATGTACGACATAGCATTACTAGTATTTCCTGTAGGGGGAAGGGTCGGTTTGTCTGTCCCTGCAGGGTAGCTGGGACAAGGACAGTTCAGGAGAGGGATGGGGGTAGAGGGCAGGACAGCTGGCAGTGAAAGTCCTGAATGATGTCTGTTTAACCTGTTCAGCGCTGGTAATGCGTTATGACTCACAGAGCAGATGGTCTTTTGTAAAACATAGAGTTCTTGTTTAAAACAAAAGAATGGTAAATCTTCTGATCCCTTTCTGAAACCTTTTGGCCTTTACTACTTCTATTTTTCCCATTATGTGTAAATGGAAAAAAAAATATATATATATAACAAAAATATAAACAAAGCACTTTTTTTTGTCTTTGCTCCCATTTTTGATGAGCTGAACTTCAAGATCGAAGACTTTTTTTTTTCTATGTAAACAAGAGGCCTTTTACTCTCAAATATTGCTCACAAATTTGTCTAAATCTGTGTTATTATTATTATTATTATTATTATTATTTATTATTATAGCGCCATTTATTCCATGGCGCTTTACAAGTGAAAGAGGGTATACGTACAACAATCATTAACAGTACAAGACAGACTGGTATAGGAGGAGAGAGGACCCTGCCCGCGAGGGCTCACAGTCTACAGGGAATGGGTGATGGTACAATAGGTGAGGACAGAGCTGGTTGCGCAGTGGTCTACTGGGCTGAAGGCTATTGTAGGTTGTAGGCTTGTTGGAAGAGGTGGGTCTTGAGGTTCCTCTTGAAGCTTTCCACGGTCGTGGAGAGTCTGATGTGCTGAGGTAGAGCGTTCCAGAGTATGGGGGATGCACGGGAGAAATCTTGTACACGATTGTGGGAAGAGGAGATAAGAGAGGAGCAGAGAAGGAGATCTTGTGAGGATCTAAGGTTGCGTGCAGGTAGGTACCGGGAGACTAGGTCACAGATGTAGGGAGGAGACAGGTTGTGCATGGCTTTGTATGTCATGGTTAATGTTTTGAACTGGAGTCGTTGGGCGATGGGAAGCCAGTGAAGGGATTGGCAGAGTGGCGAGGCTGGGGAGTAGCGAGGGGAGAGGTGGATTAAGCGGGCTGCAGAGTTTAGGATAGATTGGAGGGGTGCAAGAGTGTTGGAAGGGAGGCCAGAGAGCAGGAGGTTGCAGTAGTCGAGGCGGGAGATGATGAGGGCATGCACTAATGTTTTTGCAGATTCTTGGTTAAGAAAAGCACGGATCCGGGAGATATTTTTGAGTTGTAATCGGCATGAGGTGAAGAGGGCTTGGATGTGTGGCTTGAAGGATAGAGCAGAGTCGAGGGTCACTCCAAGGCAACGAGCTTGTGAGACTGGGGAGAGTGAGCAACCATCAAGTGTGATGGAAAGGCTTGTTGGAGGAGATGAGTGAGGAGGAGGAAAGACAATAAACTCTGTTTTGTCCATGTTAAGTTTTAGGAATCGCGCCGAGAAGAAGGATGAAATAGCAGACAGACATTGTGGAATTTTGGTTAGTAGGGAGGTAATGTCAGGTCCAGAGAGGTAGATCTGTGTGTCATCGGCATAGAGATGATACTGGAAGCCGTGGGACTCTATGAGCTGTCCCAAGCCGAAGGTATAGATGGAGAACAGCAGGGGTCCAAGAACTGAGCCTTGGGGGACACCGACAGATAGGGGGCGAGATGAGGAAGTGGTGTGAGAATGGGAGACGCTGAAAGTTCGGTCGGTTAGGTATGAGGAGATCCAGGATAGGGCCAAGTCTGTGATGCCCAGAGATGAGAGAATCTGTAGTAGGAGGGAATGGTCTACTGTGTCGAAGGCAGAGGACAGGTCCAGGAGGAGGAGGACAGAGTAGTGTCGCTTGGCTTTGGCGGTTAGTAGATCATTGGTGACTTTGGTTAGGGCAGTTTCGGTAGAATGATGTGGTCGGAAGCCAGATTGAAGCCGGTCAAAGAGGGAGCAGGAGGAGAGGTATGAGGACAATTCAAGATGGACATGCTGTTCCAGTAGTTTTGAGGCGTAGGGGAGAAGGGATATGGGGCGATAGTTTGACACAGAGGATGGGTCAAGGGAGGGCTTTTTGAGGATGGGTGTAATAGAGGCATGTTTAAAGCATGAAGGGACTACACCACTTGCTAGTGATAGGTTGAAGAGATGGGTTAGGGCTGGGATGAGGACTGCGGTGATGTTGGGGATGAGGTGCGATGGGAGCGGGTCCAGTGCACAGGTGGTTAGATGTGATCTTGAGAGTAGAGTGGAGAGATTGTTTTCTGTCATGGTGGAGAAGCTGGATTTGGAGGAAGATGGCTGAGTAGCTATGATGAGGGGCTGTGGTGATTGTGGGCCAAAGCTTGCTCTGATGTTGTCAATCTTCCGCTTGAAGAAAGAGGCAAAGTCTTCAGCTGAGATGAGAGGAGAGGGAGGTGGTGCCGGAGGACGAAGGAGAGAATTGAAAGTGTTGAATAGCTGTTTAGGGTTGTGAGAGAAGATATGAGGGATGAGAAGTAGGTTTGTTTTGCAGCAGTGAGTGTGGACTTGAAAGTGGTGAGGGACTCTTTATATGCAATGAAGTGCTCAGTGGAATGAGACCTCTTCCATCTGCGCTCAGCAATTCTGGAAGCCCGTCTAAGTTCTTTAGTCTGCCTTGTGTGCCAGGGTTGCCTGTTGATTGTGCGGGTTTTGGTGTGTGTGAGGGGGGCAGCTGATTCGAGAGCTGCAGAGATTGTAGTGTTGTATAAAGTTGCAGCGGCATCTGCATCATGTAGAAATGCAATGTCTGTGAGGGGGAGAAGGGACTGAGAAAGGGCGTGTAAATCAATGTGTTTGATATTTCTGCGAGGGTGTGAAAATTTGTGGAGGGGGGGTTGCATACTTGGAGAAGAGAGGGAAGAGAATGTGAGTAGGTTGTGGTCAGACAGGGGGAGAGGCGAGTTAGAGAGGTTAGATAGGGAACAGAGGCGAGTGAAGATGAGGTCCAGCGTGTGGCCATCTTTGTGAGTAGCTGCAGAAGACCATTGGGTGAGGCCGAAGGAGGAAGCGAGTGTTAGAAGTTTGGAGACAGATGAGTGGGAAGTGTCAATGGGGATATTGAAATCACCCATGATGATGGTGGGGATGTCGGTGGAAAGGAAATGTAGTAGCCAGGTGGTGAAATGGTCAAAAAAGGCAGTGGCTGGCCCTGGAGGGCGGTAAATGACAGCCAGCTGAAGGTTGGAGGGGGCGTAGATGCGTACGGAGTGCACCTCAAAAGAGGGGAGCGTGACAGAGGGTGGTAGTGGAATTGGGGTAAAGGAGCATTGGTCGGACAGGAGCAAACCAACTCCTCCACCATGCTTGTTACTGGGGCGGGGGGTGTGAGAGAGTTGGAGACCGCCATAAGAAAGTGCAGCAGGAGAGGCTGTGTCAGAGACTGTCACAAACTGGTTGGCAGCGCTGGGATCAGAGCAGAAGGAATGGAGGACAATGGCTCAACATCAGGAACCAGCACTGCAGAGTACAAGACCTGGACTTTGGGGAGCCTGCAATCAAAGGCCCGTGAAGTAGGAGTTCGTTTCAAAGGACTCTCCAAGGAGCAGCTGATTGAGGCGCTAGAAGGAGTCTGCTCTCAAAATGACGTGGAGGAAGGATCCTCACAGCAAACGGAAGAAAGACGGGAGCTGGAGGTAAATACCCAAAAAAGTCAATGGATTGTGTGGTATGAGGAGGAAATGGCATTGCTTGGAGATGAGGCCACCATAGAAGATAAGAGGGAGGCTATTCGCAGAGCTCAAGAGAGAGCATTGCTGGAGAGGAGATTTGCTGTGGAAGCAGCTAGAGGCTCCAGACAAACTGTAACCACAGCACCAACTATGAGGGAATTCTCCAGAGTGTCCCGCAAGGACTTTAAGCCATTTAATGAAGCTGCAGGTGACATTGAGGGCTTCTTTCAGGACTTTGAGCATCAGTGCCGATTAATGGAAGTCCCAGAAAGGGAGCGAGTCAGACACCTGGTGGGCCTCTTGGAGGGTGGAGCTGCCGACGCCTATAGAGCTATGGACCCTGAGTGGAATTGTGAGTATGGGGAGATAAAACAGACCATTCTGGAACATTATGCCGTGACCCCAGATACTTATAGGACTAAGTTCCGTACATTAGCCTGTGATGGAGAAGTGTCTTTCAAGATGTTTGCCCACAGACTGAAACAAGTATGCCATCGCTGGCTGGAGGGAGAGGGAGCCTTAACTTGGGAGACCTTCCTCCAGGTCATCCTGAAAGAGCAGTTCTATGCCAGGTGCCCTGCGGAAATCAGAGAATGGGTGCGTGAGAGAAAGCCGTCAACTGTGGAACAAGCTGCTGCTCTAGCTGATGAGGTGCTCACCATCAAGCCTCAGTGGAGGGTTCTGTTGGAGGATAGAGAGACGCCTAACAGCTCCACAACACCGGATGCCCCCAGTTATTCTGTCCCCATTGTTCCCCGTTCCTCTAAGTCACCACATGTTGATACCCGTGTGAACGTGCCTCCAGTTGCTTCTACTGCACTTTCTGGAATACGCCGGGGAGAGGAAGTAACAGAGCGCAGGTGTTATGTTTGTAGGCATCCCGGGCATTTGCAGGCCTCATGCCCAGTCAGCCCATGGAGGAATCATCCTCAAACCCCTACAGCACCTTCAGGTGGGAGCCGGCCTCCAAGTTCCCCTACCCCTTACCCAAGAGGACGCCTTGGATGGAGGGAGACCCAGCTCAGATGCTATCAATGTGGACAGCCAGGGCATCGGCAAGTCTCCTGCCCAGCTGTTCAAATGAGGACTGATCCTGCACCCAATCGGATTGTTAATTATTTACAGCCCAGTGCCATGGAGGAAGATGTGGCACCGCTAAGCGAGGACTGGCCTAGTGACTCAGCCCCCCAGGTTGCACCACCAGGAGTTTACGGGGTGCGACCCGCAGTTATGACGACTTCTGCTCATCGAGGTAAGCACTTGCAGGAGGTTGTGCTGGATGGACAGAGACTTGTTGGATTTTGTGACTCGGGTGCTTTCCTCACACTGGCTGATCCCCGAGTGGTTCGGCCTGAGGCAATCCATAGAGGACCTGGGATTGTCATTGAACTGGCTGGTGGACAATGGAGGACTATTCCCACAGCCACTGTGGATCTGAACTTTGGTTTTGGGGTCAGGCGATGTGTGGTTGGGGTGATGGGTGGTCTGCCGGCAGCTGTTCTCCTGGGCAATGATGTAGGAGAGCTACGATGCCAATTCGTGGCTGCATGAAGCCACATGTAAGTAACGCTCTGCCTGTGTGTACTTAACCAGTGACCTGTAGAGGTCCCTAGTACGTACACAAGTTGGGAGGGGGAGGGATTGTCATGATGTATGTAGTTTTCTCCATCCCATATTTTTGTATAAGATGCCATGTGATGTATTTTACCTTCTCACTGTATTTGCTGTAATACTATGTCTTGGGATGTAAGTGACCATACCTTCCCCCCAGCCTGTATCATCTTGCACTCAGGCTTCAGCAGTAGCTATTGTCATTGATTTGGTGGGGGTTGCATATATATATTGTTCTTCTCAGCATGGGACTTCTCCAACAACAACTTGGTAAACAGAACAGAGCCAGCAGTCTAAAGTCCATTCATGCATCAAATGGCCAGGGGGAGGTGTGCCTAGAGTCCAACTAGTGTAAACTCTGCTTACCTGGGAGATTCAGGCAGAGTGAGCTGAAACTTGAAGGGAGCAGGAGCTCCAGCCTGTGTGGCTGTGGACACGGACGGAGCTAGGCCTGTGTGGCGGCCCGTGGGATTGTGTGGAACTCTTTGGACTACTGTAAGGACGATTGCTTTGTAATCCGGTCCGAGGATTGTCGGGAAGGGCCCCCGAATCTGTTTTATTTGGACTTGTCGTGTGCTGTTCCTGTATTCTTGTGAATAAACCTGTTGGATCGTTCCTCGGCCTGTTGTCTCTCCTTGCTCTGCTGTACACCCCGTCACAAACTGGTTATTGAGCAATTCTCCATTTCTGAGATCCATCCACCTCACAGGTGCGGCATATCAAGATGCTGATTAGACAGCATGATTATTGCACAGGTGCGCCTTAGGCTGGCCACAATAAAAGTCCACTCTAAAATGAGCAGTTTTATTACACAGCACAATGCCACACATTTTGAGGGAGCGTGCAGCTGATTTCAGGAATGGCCTCCAGAATTTTTGCTCATAAATTGAATTTCTCTACCATAAGCCGCCTTGAAAGGTGTTTCAAAGAATGTAGCAGTACCTTCAACCAGCCTCATATCTGCAGACCACATGTAACCACAATCAAGCAGTCTGCAAGAAATCACAGAGACCTATCCAATATTGATCCAAGATTTGGATGAAAATTGGCAATTCAAGTCTATGGGTCTGTGAAGAAAAAGCGGGCACCGCAGCTCACCGCCGGATGCCCCTCTGCTCCTTCCTCATATCACCACTGCTGTGGTCACGTTTCGACCATTCCAGAAGGAAGAGTAGAATTGTGAGGGATGCAGAGGATAAGAGGATAGCATGTGATATATTTTTTTTTTCTTTTTTTTTTTTTAGTTCATTTTTCCCATATAGTAAGTAAAAAAAAGGAAATAAAAACTTTTAAAACTATTTAAAATAATGCAACCAAAATCTATATTTTTCTCTACCACTGTGTTCAATTTGTTTTGACAAATTTAACATGTTCAAGTTATCACATTTGGGCTAAGATGTAATATATTGTTAATGGCGAGGGATACATTTTATTTTTCTTTTTTTATTATTATTATTATTATTATTATTTTATTATTTATTATTATTATTTTGAATTTCATTCAGAATTATTGAGATCCAGCAGAATTGTATACACAGGGTACGCTCCTGGGCTATGTGATAAATTAATCCGTAGATCACTTTCTCACTGTGTCCTTTTAGCCTATACGCCTGTGCTTCAGTAGACAGTACTGCACTTCTCCGTATAGTTTCTATCAGTTTGTTCTTGCCATTATGTAATTTCTGTAAATACAGGTGTAATGACAAGACATGTCCAAATGCAGCATTCAGCAGGACTTGATGCACATTCAAACAAAGTCAGAACCTGTGGAACTGCAGTCGGATACCTTTCATGGAGGCAGACCATATGATTTCTTTTGGGTGTTTTTTTTGTTTTGTTTTTTTTTATTTACTGTTCATGTTAAAATTTTTATAGTAACTTGCATTGAGATCCCCCCTAATTGTGGCCAGAGGCAGCTAGAGCCGAAATATTCACATTGTGATCAAATCTATGGAACTGTGCGATATGAATTGTTAGGGGAGAGTTGTGTCACAATAAGTATAAACTAAGAGAGGAAAGGAAAGACAGTCGTGCCCAAGATAAGGTGATCAATACTAGGCAATCGAGTAAACCCCTTGACAACCGATGACCTATATTTAAGTCATTGGACATGTCCGTGTCTTTGATGAGGACTCATAAAATGCATACAGCTGCACACTGAAAAAGCCAAAAATGTACAAGGGAAAATATGGCACTGCATTACTGCAAAAGAGAGAGATTTAGTTTACGTATTGGCCAATGCATGTAAGCCCCGAAACCAATGGCAAGGTATATCTCGGTAATCAGGGAACCTAACTTAAATGCCACTATCTAGGTTAAAAACATCCGTGTCTGCGCCAAATGCCACTATTTAGACTACAAACCTCCATGTATGGATAGCTAGGCTCCTGCTAAAATGGTTATGAACACAGCCAGGTATTAGGGCGGATGTGCTCAGTGAGAAAGAGACTCACTAGAAATATCCAAAAAACTGACCCGCACATCCAACAAATGTGAACAGATGCTAACTGAAAAAAACATAGTAACTATAAAATGCATACAGCCGCACACTGAAAAAGCCAAAAGTGTACAAGGGAAAAATAAGGCACTGCATTACTGCAAAAGAGAGATATTTAGTTTATGTATTGGCCAATGCATGTAAGCCCGGAAGCCAACGGCAAGGTATATCTCTCGGGTCAGTATTTTAGAAGTTTCTAGTGCGTCTCTTCTGCCCAGACACGGATGGTTTTAACCTAGATAGTGGCATTTAAATTAGGTTCCCGGATTACAGAGATTACCTTGCCGTTGGTTTCCGGGCTTACATGCATTGTCCAATACATAAACTAAATATCTCTCTTTTGCAGTAATGCAGTGCCATATTTTCCCTTGTACATTTTTGGCTTTTCAGTGTGCAGCTGTATGCATTTTATAGTTACTATGTTTTTCTCAGCACCTGTTTTATGTGCGGGTCAGTTTTTTAGATATTTTTTGATGAGGACTCACACACTGCGCCTCCATCTTTTCCCGTGCTTAATAACTAATTTAATCAGCAATCGAGTGCCTTTAACAGCCGTGGTTGGATCCAATATCCACCCACGGCTGCTAACCAGGTAAATACCACGGTCAATCACTGACAGCGGTGTTTAACCCCTACACGACCTATGACTTATCAGTACATCCTAAATCATGTTGGGGTAATCACTGCTGGCTGCTGCAGTGATTCCTGCATATGTTTGCTGATTTGAACAGCATACATATGCGGCTAACAGGCACGGATGGATCCGCAATCCACCCGTACCTGTTAAACCCTTACATTTAAATGGCCGGTGCGGGAAACGCGCCTTTCCCAGCCGCCATCGGAGGCCCCGTGACACGATCATGGGGAGCAGATTGTTGCCATGGTAGCGACGGGTCATGTGATGACTCCTGTGGCTATCATGACGTAACTCCTGTTACAGAAGGCAGAGCAACGGCTCTAACAGGAACACTGCCTTTCTGTTGATCAGAGCTGTGCAGCTCTGATCAACAGAAATGAACAAGTGATCAGACTGCTGATCCTTATACGGGGACTACTAAATAAAAAAAGTTTTAAAAGCTAAAAGTTCACATCACCCCGCCATTTGCCCCACTGAAAATTTAAACAAAAAAATATACACATTTGGTATCGCCGTGTTCAGAAATGCCCGATCTATCAAAATATATGTAAATAGCGTAGCGGCAAAAAATTTGCAAACGCCAAATTTAAGTGTTTTAGTCATTGCCTGTTATTGCATTTTGTTCAAAATTTACGATCAAAATGTAGCATCTGCTCAAAATGGTACCATTAAAAACTTCAGCTCGAGACACAAAAAATAAGTAGTCACTGAGCCCCATATCCCGGAAAATGAGAACGCTATGGGTCACAGAAAATAGCGCAAAAATTGCGCCTCTTTTTTCGGACAAACTTCTGAATTTTTTTTTTTTAACCTCTAGATAGACCCCAAACATCTATAGGTTTACTTTTATGAACTCATACTGACCTGAGGCATCACACCAACACATCAGTTTTACCACATAGTGAATGTGGTGAATAAAATATCCCCAAAATCGTGTAAATGCAATTTTTCCGCACTATGAATTTTTTTTTGCAATTTTCCAGTACACTGTATGGTAAATCTCATGGTTTCATTTAAAAGTAACCCTCTAATGTTAGCGAATAGGGGGTGATTTGAAGTTTTAGGTTTTATTTATTTTTTTTAAACTTTTTTTAAATTTTTTTTTTTTTTTTTTTTATAAATTTTACTACTTTTTCCCCTAGAGGACTGAGGATCAGTAGTCTGATCGCTCATTCATTGCTGCTGATCAGAATGGTGCTGCTCTGATTAGCAGAAATGCTGCGTTCTAGTTACAGCCAGTACTCTGTTGGCTGTAACAGGAACTACGTCATGATAGCGACAGGAGTCATCACGTGACCCTGTGCTACCATGACAACCAATGGCGGTGGGGAAAGGCACGTTACTTTCTGCGGTGCTGTAAATCGCGCTGGTACATTTTGCCACGGATCCACCTGCGCCTGCGAGGCACACATGTCTGCTGTTCAAATCAGCAGACGTGTGCGGGGATTACTGCTGGCTCACCGCAGCAGCCAGCGGTGATCACCCCTTCATGATCTAGGACGTACCGTTACGTCCTAGGTCGTGAAGTGGTAATCTGAGAAATAAATGGCGTAACGAGAAAAATATCAAAACGCCAGTTGCTTTCTTTTTTTTTTTTTTGTCTCACCAACATTCAATAAAAGGTTATCAAAACATCTTATCTACCCCTAAATGGTATTTCTTTTTAAACGACCGCTCAGGGCGCAAAAAATAAGCCATCACAAAGCCACAGGCAATTTTTTTTCTTTTTTTTTCTTTCAAAAATTTCAGATTTTTTTTTTATTACAAAAATAAAAAAAAAAACTACGTTTGGTATTTGCGTACTTTTACTGACTTGGGGGATCATATTGAGAGATCCGTTTTACCATATAGTGAACATTGTAAATAATAGAAAAAAAATAAAAATAAAAAAACCACTGTGTAACTGCATTTGTTTTGCAATTTCACAGCAGTTTGAATTGTGTTCCAGTTTTCCAATACATTATGTGGCAGAACGAATGGAGTAATTTAAAAGTACAACTCTTTTTGCAAAGAATAAACAAGCCCTCTGGTTGGAAAATAAAGTTATGACTCTTGGAAGAGGGGAGGAAAAAATGCAAAATCGCCCTCGGGTGAAGGGGTTAAACGCTTTACAACATGTTCATGACTTTTTGTACATGTTTCCAGCTAACCTTTAACATGTTATTAGTATGCAGGCTGAGCAATCAATGTACCAGGTCATATATCTGTGCAACATATGGATTGGTTTTGTGTCTAAAGTACTCTTCGTGAACAAGCATTTTCTTATTTTGTGTTATACAGGTTAGAAGTGGAGCTCACACATGGTCAGCAGACTTCGTCCATTTTTGGGGTATAACATTACACAGGTCTCCAGAAAAAAAACCAATTTCAAGTGCCAAGGTGTTTTGAATGGTTTTAGGGTATTAGGAGGGTGCTGAATTAAAAAAATCCCATTACTTTTGCTGAATTTGTTCTAGTTTTTGAGGTAATGGACATCCATGAAATAATACATTCCTACAATAGGACTTGTTTGATAAATGCAGTAGCTTTTGGTCTGTCTTTTGACTTTTTAAAGGGAACCTGTCACCGCTTTTTTGGCGTATAAGCTGCGGCCACCACCACCGGGCTCTTATATACAGCATTCTAACATGCTGTATATAAGAGCCCAGGACGCTGTGAGAACATAAAAAACACTTTATAATACTTACCTAACGGTCGCGCGGTTGGCCATATGGGTGTCTCCGTTGTCCGGTGCCGGCACCGACTCTTTTGGCCATCTTTGTTCTCCTTCTTCTCTAGCTGCGGTGCATGACGCGTCTGACGTCATCCACACTCGCCAACATTCAGGTCCTGAGCAGGTGCATTTTGATCTGCCCTGAGCAGGGCAGATCACAGTATTGTAGTGCGCCTGCGCAGGATTGGCGAGTGTGTATGATGTAGATACGTCATGCACCGCGGCTTCAGAAAGAGGACGAAGATGGCCGAAAGAGGAGGAGAGGAGGCGCTGGCACCGGAGAACAGAGATGCCCATATGGTCAACCGCGCGACCATTAGGTAAGTATTATAAAGTGTTTTTTATGTTGTCACAGCGGCCTGGGCTCTTATATACAGCATGTTAGAACGCTGTATATAAGAGCCCGGTGGTGGTGGCCGCAGCTTATACCCCAAAAAAGTGGCGACTGGTTCCCTTTAAGTGTCTTAGGTAATGAAATATACAATATAATTATTTTGCATTTTAATTTGTAGGCCTTACAATGCTATAAAAGCGACTTATTGAAGCCAGAATTCTACTGTGTATTTCCTGAGGAAAGAAGTCGGCTACAGTAAAAGTTTGTCAACCCAGTGTTGGTTTATCCCCAAAAAGTTCTGTCTTCATAAGTATATAAATACAAGAAGAGCCTCCATCAACAATCCTTATGTATTCTACTACATCTGTGGAGAGTACATGGTTGAAACACAAAATAAATATCACAGACTATCATGGAGTATGTACCGATGGAACAGGGGCTCCTAGGCTGACCCTAAGTCCAGGGTCCCTGCAATGTCCCTTATCTCGAAGGTAGGCTCGATGGTAGCCATATTCGAGCCCCAGCGTGACCCTGTCCGAACCCTAACACAAACACCTCAGTTTATAACCCCGATCAATGTAGGGTTAATCAAACAATCACAATTTCCCCGTAGGGCAACTAGAGGTACTCTAACTAAAGACCTAAATATAAAAACCTTTATTAATTCAAATCAAAGAAGGACAATATTAAAAATTGACCTGCAGGGTGTTACGTCACCGCCGGAGTCTGCCCCAGCGACTTCTGCTCCGATCACCAGGCGACACCGTGTTCCTGCCGTGGATGGTGCTGGTGATGGGAGAGGAGTCGATGCCAGCGGTGGGCGCAGGCTCCGATCATCCACTGGGCTGGGTTATCTTATGATCTGCAGTACCGCTGGCTGACTGTGGGTGGCGTGTGTCTTCCAGCTGAAGTTGCCAGCATTCAGCTACAGCCAATGGGAAGACACCACACCCTTCTTATTCCCCCTCCTGTCACATGACCACTGCCAGAGATTGTTCTGATTTCCTGGCTCCTGTTCCGCCCTGTTCTGTTTTGTGATTCCTGTGTGCTGACTTCTGCGTGTTTGCTGACTACCCTCCTGCCTGCTGTTTGTGTACCTCGCTGCCCGATCCGGATTTGACCTCTGCTCCGTTTTCTGATTATGTCCTTGTCTGCCGATTCTGTCCCTGTTCTGCTATTCCTGGTTTGACCCTGCCTGACGACTACTCTCATCGGACTGCAGCCTTCCACAGGTAGTGATCACCGGGGCCCTGTGTAATTCCAAATCCCTGCATAGGGGTTAAAGGGTTTCAGGGTTATGGTGGTCCTGCTTGGTGAGTGGCTTCCCTCTAGTCTGTCCATTACATCCCCCTGAGTCTGTTGATCCAGGCAGGCGTTACACAGGGCAATCAAGTCCATTCACTGAATAGGTGTCCCTTATCTCGAAGGTAGGCTCGATGGTAGCCAGGTTCGAGCCCCAGCGTGACCCTGTCCGAATCCTGTTACTATACCCCCCCTTACTCAGGGAGCGGGTCAGAAACCCAGTAGCGAAAACCCCACAAATAGGCACAGACAAGGGTAAACAAAAACTCATGCACACAAGAGGGACAGTATGGGAACTGGGGAGTAATGCAAAAGGGGTATTAAATAAATGCACAACTGGAGAACTCACACTCCACGTAGAACCGCAACTTGTAGATCACCATAGTACTGGATAACCACAGGAACCGAGGAAGCAAAAGCTATATCTGGCACTCAGCCCCAGAACCAGAACCTTATAGAGCTCCCAGTAGATGATCACAAGCAGGAATTAACCCCTCCTGTACTGGGAGTAATGAAACCAGGCCCAGCCGACGCCCAAGACAGGCTGTGCAACTAAGGGATCCAGGCTGCTTGCCGGACTCTGCAGTGTGAACAGAGTCTGACGCCGCCATGATACCCAGCGAGTACACTGCCGAATACCCCACAACACAGACACGTAATCCTGGCTTATTTGAGAGTACAGCTTGGAAACCAGGATGAGTCTTGGGCTGCACATATGGTTTGCAAAACGTGTAGAGCACCTACAACAGTAGACAAATGGCGAAAGAAAAACTTTGGTGTGCTAATATCTTTCAATTCTGAAAGCTTTTTAATCATATGGCATTAATTAACTATTAAATATCTCAGAAACTAGAGACAATCTGGCAGAACCGAAGTCATATTCTTAATCAGCACCATAAACTTAATGATGTCTGAACGGTTTTATATTGGCACCAAAATCACTAAATACCAGTGTTATCATAGGAGTGTAAGTTACGATGTTTGGAGAGGAAATCCTCTATTAAGTCATCTATTAGAAAAAACTGCTTTTGTCACAAATGAGTGTATATTTGAAGTCTTGGCTGATGATGATGTAGTTTAGTTGAAATATGGATCCATAGCGCCGAAGCGCTGATTTTGAGAACAACTCTGTGATTTAGGCTGCCCTCTAGCTGTGCCAAATACCTTTGCCAGACTATTATTTATCTTACAGGGTTCCTAAGATAGACCGAGAACATCCTATATTGCATTGCCTCCTTCTCTTCAATATATATGCTCTTAGCCTACAAAATTATTTTCTGGCCAGCATTTATTGTGTCTTATGGCGCAGAAAGCATGTCATTGTAAAATTAGCCTTGAAAAAGGGAAGGCCTTCTCAAAGTATATACAGTACATTTGCATGAAGATAGAAAACGTGTTTGGCTACATCTCAGTTGCATTTTTAGAGGGTAGATTCATACACACAATTTAGATAAGGTTTTCCCTGCATTTTGCTTAAAGCCCGCTTTACACGCTACAATATATCTTACGATGTGTCGGCAGGGTCACGTCGTAAGTGACGCACATCCGGCATCGTAAGGTACATTGTAGTGTGTGACAGCTACGTGCGATTGAACGGTAAAACGTTCATCGCATGCACGGCGTTGAATCCTGACGAATTGCACGTCGGGTTGTTCAATGTTCCCGAGGCAGCACACATCGCAGTGTGTGACACCCCGGGAACATTGAACAGATCTTACCTGCCTCCCGCGGCTCCAGCCGGCAATGCAGAAGGAAGGAGGTGGGCGGGATGTTTACATCCCGCTCATCTCCGCCCCTCTGCTTCTATTGGCCGGCTGCCGCGTGACGTCGCTGTGACGCCGAACGTCCCTCCCACTCCAGGAAGTGGACTTTGCCGCCCACATCGAGGTTGTATGGCAGGTAAGTACGTGTGACGGGGGTTAATCGTTTGTGCGGCACATTCAATAAATTGAACGTGCCACACATACGATGGGGGCGTTGCAAATCGCATACGATATCGTATGCGAAATTGCAACGTGTAAAACAGGCTTAACACAAAATAATTTACTAAACTGCTTAAAATAAAATTGCCTTGTTGCTCACAGCAGAATTCGACTTTAAAGGGAACCTGTAAGTTCCCCTATGTCCTCGAACCCAGCAGCATTGATAGTTATATGCCAAAATTTCCTCCCTCCCTAACTAGCCCTGTATAACGCTATTTACTAATATAATTGTTTAAGAAAATAACTTCTAAACCTCGCTGTCCCTTTACTAATTTGGGCTTTGACTAGTTGAAGGGGTGTTAGGTCCCCAGACTAGTGGGCCCTCTTTCCATGTTTTCACGCCCCTGTGGGTGTGATCCGCCAGCTAATGGAAATCTTGCGCATGCGCGTGGCTCATTTCAGCCACATATATACGTTTAGAAACAGGATGGACGCTTCCCGGCTGCACTACACATAAATGGAAGTTCAGAAGATAGCTCACATACACAGGTTCCCTTTTAAAGGGAACTTGTCACCAGATTTGGTGACTATAAGCTACGGCAATCACCAGTGAGCTCTTATATACAGCATTCTAATATGCTGTATATAAGAGCCCAGGCCGCTGTGTAGAACGAAAAAATGACTTTATAATACTTACCTAAATGGTCGGTACGGTGCAGATGGGTCAAATCGATGGCTCCATTCTCCGGGTGCGGTGCCTCCTCATTCAGCCATGTTTGTCCTCCTTCTTCTGAAGCCGAGGGGTGCATGACACATCCTACGTCATACACACTCGCCGGCATTGAGGTCCTGTGCAGGCGCACGTTGATCTGCCCTGGGCATGGCAGATCAAAGTATTGTACTGCGCAGGACCTCAATGATTGCGCATGTGCATAACGTAGGATGTGTCATGCACCCCCCGGCTTCAGAAGAAGGAGGACAAACATGGCCGAATGAGGAGGCACGCGCCCCTGGAGAACGGAGCTATCGATTTGACCCATCTGCACCGAACCGACCGTTTAGGTGAATATTAAAAAAATGTTAATTTTATGTTCTACACAGCAGCCTGGGCTCTTTATATACAGCATTCTAGAATACTGTATATAAAGTCCACTTTACACACTGAAACTTTCTAGCGATCATGCTGCACAGCGGGAAACAAAGGACCTAGGAATGGTCCTGAACGATTTGTAGCGATCACAACTTCACAGCAGGGGCCAGGTCGCTGATGTGTTTCACACACTGCAATGTCGCTGGGGAGGTCGCTATAACGTCACAAAACCGGTGACGTTACAGCGATGTCGTTTGCGATGTTGCAGTGTGTAAAGCCACCTTAAGAGCTCACTGGTGGTGGCCACAGCTTATAGTCACCAAATCTGGTGACAAGTTCCCTTTAATGTCTTCAACATCAATATATCCCATATCAGATGAGGATGGTCACTGTTGGGCCAGCACTTACGGCGTTTGTATACCATACCAATTAGTCTTTATTTTGGCAGGACAATATTGCAGACTGGTGCAGGGCCCTCCAGTGGGCAATCAGAGTGTGTTCTCTAGCGGCCCCGACCCTGTTCAGCATTATGGACTCGGAGCCTCTTGTATACTGCATTATTATGGTGACTCTGTAAGGTACTGTATTTTCTCCCTCTGCAATACCATTTTATGCCTATAAATGCATATGAAAACCATGATAAAATATCTCACTATGGCTCCGTACAATAATGGAGATACAGTATTTGTTACGGTCACTGTATTACGCATCTATAACGCAAACTAATGTTACACATCTGTACCACAGGCATGTAGATGACTTTTGCAATCTGTATATACTTTCACCCCATCACATATCTCTGCTTCTATGGTCGCCTACCCTGCCTACAGTTTTGCTTCTGCAGTGAGGATTTTAGTCTGCTGGCTGCATCTTTGTCACACCTCCTCCCACTGCACACCTCTTCTCTCCCTTCCCCCTCCCGTGTCTCTAGGGAATGTATAGCGAGTGGGAGATAGATCGTTAACCGTCAGTGTCATAGGATCACGTTTACACTGACCAAATCACGATCATGCACACCTATGGTGAATATACACTATATGGGCAAAGGTATTGGGACTGAAGGCTTTGTAAACAATTGTTGGCATACTCATCAAGAACATCATTTGTGAGGTCAGACACTGATGTTGGAGGAGAGGGCCGGACACACAATTTCTGTTTTAGCTCGTTCCAAAGGTGTGGGATGGGGTTGAGATCAGACCACTGGGCGCCAGTCAATCATGGCCTCTATGAACCTTGGGCACTGGTTTCGGTCATGGTGAACAACAAAGGAGCATCCCCTAACTGTTTCCACAAAGTTGGAAGAATGCAATTGTCCAAAATGTCTAGTATGCTGAAGCATCAAGATTTCCCTTCAATGGAACTAAAGGCCACTTTACACGCAACGACATCGCTAATGAGATGTCGTTGGTCACGGAATTCGTGACGCACATCCGGCCTCGTTAGCGACGTCTTTGCGTATGAAACGCAGGAACTACCGTTAACGATCAAAAATACTCACCATATCGTTGACACGTCATTATAATCTCAAATATCGCTGCTGCAGGTACGATGTTGTTCGTCGTTCCTTCGGCAGCACACATCGCTATGTATGACACCGCAGGAACGAGGAACAACAGCTTACCTGCGTCCGCCGCCAATGAGGAAGGAAGGAGGTGGGCGGGATGTTATGCTATCCACTGTTATGTTTGGATCTTTGCAGAGAACTGGTGACTTTAATGTAGTCAGTGGATCAACAATCGGTGACACCGCTCCGTAAAGTTACATCGTCTCCACTTCGTGACAGAGGCTCCTAAACGCTTCCATTTTTTAATAATATCACTCATAGGTAATTGTAAAATATTTAGGAGGGAAGAAATTTCATGAATGGACTTGTTATATTGGTGGCTCCTATTACAGGACCGCGCTGGTATCATTGAACTATTTAGAATGAGCTATTCTTTCATGAATGTTACTAAAGGCTGATGGCATAACAAGGGGCTGATTTTATATACTGCACCTCTGGTATTAAAGAAAAAAACAAAAAGCCAGCACTAAATGTGCACTTCAGCACTAAAAATTCCAAACTGTACTTATTATAAAAATTTTGAGATTTTTGGCAAAAAATTGCAATTTCTTGAGCTGCCTCGCCACGTCACGGCAAATCTCATTTGGGGCAGTCCTACACTAAAATATTTTTATAAAATGTGCCATACGGCCTCACATATGAATAGTAGAACTGCTCTTAGCAGCACTCACCTGGTCTATTTCAATCCCGTACCCATGACTGAGTCATGGCTGTTGGCGGGACAGGTCCAAGCAAATGCTGCATGAAGTAAATAGCCTGTGGACAGGGCCTGATGACTGAATGTGAACAGTCACCAACTGCCAAAATCTAGACAGATGGAATACATCCCAAATTGGGGTGCATAGCAAAGTGGGGGTCAGCCACCGACCAATTCAATGAAGAAAAAACAAAAAGCCAGCACTAAATGTGCACTTCAGCACTAAAAATTCCAAACTGTACTTACTATAAAAATTTTGAGATTTTTGGCAAAAAATTGCAATTTCTTGAGCTGCCCCGCCACGTCACGGCAAATCTCTGGTAATAAGCACAACCAGATAAAATTATTGTTATACATACATGATGAAGACTATAATTTCAGGGTTGGAAACTCTTTCGACTTAAGCCTAAATAAAATGCCCACCACCTGACTTGCGGAACCATGGTAAGAGAGAAGGTGTTTTTGGAGGGTTTTTTTGCTTCCACATATGGCACTGGAAATATAGTAAAAGGTGGAAGTTCGGGGTTTTTTTTTTTTGTTTTTTTTTAAAATTCAATTTAGATAGTGGATGTCCAGAGCTGGCGTTAAAAGGGAGAGAGGGGGCAAACTGGGTAATTGTAAAGTGCACCCAGTCCCCTGGGGCCTCCAGGGCCTACATCAAGAGCTACACTGGTAAAAGCAATTAAAAAAGAAAATAATGCACATATTTGGTATCACTGCACTTGTAAAAGACTGATCTTTCCAAATATATAGTAAATTGATCTGATCAATAAACGATGTAACAAGATCAAAACGCCAAAATTAATGTGGTTTTTTTGGCAGCTGCAACATTGCAATAAAGGGTGCTTTTTACGCTGCGACATCGCTAGCAATAGCTAGCAATGTCAAGCGCGATAGCACCCGCCCCCGTCATTCATGCGACATTCGGTGATCGCTGCCGTAGCGAACATTATCGCTACGGCACCGTCACACGCGCATACCTTTTCAGCGACATCGCTGTGCCCGCCGAAAAATCCCTCCTTCAAGGGGAAGGTGCGTTCGGCATCACAGTGGCGTCACTAAGTGGCCGCCCAATAGCAGAGGAGGGGCGAAGATGAGCGGCCGGAACATGCCGCCCACCTCCTTCCTTCCTCATTGCCGGTGGACGCAGGTAAGGAGATGTTCGTCGTTCCTGCGGTGTCACACATAGCGATGTGTGATGCCGCAGGAACGAGGAACAACCAGCGGCATGCACCACCAACGATATTATGAAAAGGAGCGACATATCAACGATTTTTGATGTTTTTGCGATCGTTGATCGTCGCTCCTTGATGTCACACCCTGCGATGTCACTAACGGCGCCGGATGGGCGTCACTAACGACGTGACCCCGGCGATATATCGTTAGCGATGTCGCAGCGTGTAAAGCACCATTAAGAGGTGATCAAAACTTTGTATCTGCCCTGAAATGGTATCTGTAAAAATGCCAGCTCAGAGCGCATAAAGTAAGCCATCGCATAGCCCCATATCTGAAAAAATGAGAACGTTATGAGTTTTTGAAAATGTTGACAAAAGCAAAAGAAAATGTACAAATTTCAGATTTTTTTATCATCACTTAAAAAGTACACACGTTTGGGATCTGCGTACTTGTACTGGCCTGAGTAATCATCTTGTTTTACCATATAGTTAACATAGTAAATAAAAAAAAAAGAAAACTACAAAACCATTGTGGAATTGTATGTATGTATGTATGTGTATATAATATATATAATATATACATATATATATATATATATATATATATATATATATATATATATATATATCAGTACAGACCAAAAGTTTGGACACACCTTCTCATTCAAACCGTTTTCTTTACTTTCATGACTCTGAAAATTGTAGATTCACATTGAAGGCATTAAAACTATGAATTGGCACATGTGGAATGAAATACTTACCAAAAAAGTGTGAAAGAACTGAAAATATGTCTTATATTCTAGGTTCTTCAAAGTACCCATCGTTTACTTTGATTACTGCTTTGCACACATATATGCACTTGGATTTTTTCCGTTTTCCAGTGCATTGTGGTAGAATGAATTCTTTCATTCACTATTACAACACGTGCCACAAGAAAAACAGCCCTCATATGCCTATTTGAATGGAACAATAAAAAAACGTTTTGGCTCTTGGAAGATAGAGGGGGCAAAAAAACAAAAACAAGAAAAGAAAATGGAAAGGGTTAAAATCCTTGCTTGGTTGCGTGTACTGTGTGTGTATGCATATGTGTTTGTAATATAAAATGTGTGTGTCGCATGCTGTGAGTATGTGGCATCCACATTTCTAAATCCCGAATGCACAGATAAGAGTTCATAGGTGTAATCATGTTGGCAGTCGCCCAACGAACGAGCAATATGCTACTCATTCATCTGGTGATTGGATTGTTTACGGAGGACCAAAAATCCTTGTTCTCGGCAGCACATCGTCCGATGCAAACTGCAGATGTGCTGCTGATAACATCATACTGTAGGGAGACACATTGATCTATTGGAGATTATTGTGTTTCCATCATTCTTCCTCATCCAGTGTAAAGGGGCCGGAAACCAGCACCGAAGGATTTGAATATGGTTGATAGCGCTCATTTACCAGTTTGCACTCAACACATGTAAATGTAACCTAAATGGTTGAGTGTGATGTTGCCATATGTGAGAATTTAGGGCCCTTCTTGAAACTTTTGCCCAGTGCCCCATTTTGCCTAAAACCGGCCGTGTGGATGTCATCATGTAAAGATGCACTACCCAAATCTACTGATAGTTTTTCATATTTAGGCTTTGTTGAATGGAAAGAAATATGGACCTGACACTGAAATTGGATCAACTACAAAACAAAGTTAAAGAGGAGAAGAAGTAAAGTCGGGAAAATGAAACCCTGAATGAGCAATTCCGGAGGTATGGAGAAAACCAAGAAGACAGAACAATAGCCTTAAAAGAGTTGTCCAAGTAGTGGACAACCCTTTTTCAATTATGATATCCCCACATGTAAAATAGCCTATACTCCCATGACATTGGCAGCAGGGCTCGCGTTACTGTCACTTCCTTTGGACAAAACCAACACCCGGTTGACGCGAGAGTTGCTGCTCTCTGACTTCCACCATATGTCCGTTTTGTCCGAGAGAAGCAAGAGGCTGCCGATTGGCTGCAGGACTTGTGTGACCTGTTGTCACAGGAGACCAGGCGCTGACATTGCTGAAACAGCTCCCGCATCAGAGGGGATTATAGGCTGTTAATATTTTATGTGGGGGAATATTGTCACACAGAGTTTTGCTCACAAATCGCAGACTCATGGCACCATCAGACGCAGTTCACACTACAGATTCTGACACTCCACACTATTCTTTGATGTTTCTGAGTTACACAGGCAGGCTCGGGCATCAACCAGCTGTGTGCTCATTAATGGATAGGCTAGCCATTGTTAACCTCTGCTAGCCTGTTGGTTACCTCTGGGATCGCATATTGTTGGAAACCTATCACACTTATTCCCTGCCTTTTTAAGATAGTGGAATCTGTCTTCTCACACCAACTGTCATTTATTGCTGTGTTGGTTTCTGTGTTGTGTCCAGTCCTGCTGGTTATTATATTGTGTCGTGTTTAGAATTGTTGTGGAGTTCTTCTATCGTCTTGTTGTTTCCTCCCTGCTCTTAGTTTCCTCTTTAACTCTTATTGTCTTATACCTCTGTGTGAGCATACTGTGTGAGGGAGTTTTGTTTTCCCTATTTGTCTATCTCTGTTGGTTTTAGCACACTCCTGTCTCGGCCCTCCCCTGCGGTAAAGGGGGAGGGGCTCTAAGATCAGGCCTGTTCAGGAGCCGTGCCAGGAAGGCGGCTCAGACATTTTCACCTCCATAGGTATCTCTGAGATAAGGGATTATTAGTGCCCCCTAGGCTGAGGGTCAGTATAAAAGTCCCGATCCCCTTCCCTCCCCAATCATTGTGACATGGGGAGGGGCTATAAGATCAGGGCTGCTCAGTAGCAGGGCCTGGAAGGCTGCTCAGACATTCTCACCTTCAGAGGTAACTCATATATATGGGATTACTAGGATCCCCTAGGCTGAGGGTCAGTATAAAAGTCCAGATCCCCTTCTCTCCCCAATCATCGTGACATGGGGGATCGGCTATAACATCAGGGCTGGCCCGGAGCAGGGCCAGGAAGGCGGCTCAGACATTCTCACCTTCAGAGGTAACTCATATATATGGGATTACTAGGATCCCCTAGGCTGAGGGTCAGTATAAAAGTCCAGATCCCCTTCTCTCCCCAATCATCGTGACATGGGGGATCGGCTATAACATCAGGGCTGGCCCGGAGCAGGGCCAGGAAGGCGGCTCAGACATTCTCACCTTCAGAGGTAACTCTGAGATAAGGGAGTACTAGGGTCCCCTAGTCTGAGGGCCAGTCTTGGAGCCCCGGTCCCCTGCTCCCACTGATCATCGTGACATTTATAATGATTAAGAAGGGCTTGTCTGCGTATTGGACAAGCCCTTTAAAGTAATGACCGCTGCCTTGTTACCTCCGCATGCCAATACTTCTTGAATAACTTCTTGTGCCACTTGTTGACTGTGGTTCTTTTTTGAGGCATTAATTTTATTCATTCTTTTAACTCATGCCATAAGTTTAAATTTTACATTGTTCCATCCTTAGTTCCAAATTCTCACTTATTTCTAGTGTCTTATCTCATTAGAATTTACTCCTCTCCTTTAGTCTTTCCACATCATCACATTCCAAAGGTTTTCTCTGTACCATCCTTCTGTTGCTAATTGTTTCTATTATATCCATTCTATAACCATATTTTATTTAACATATGCCTTAATAATAATAAATGGGTTGTCCCCTTTTAGAAAAGTGGACCCCAAACAATTCCTGTAAAATAACAAAGCCAGATGGTTCTACCCCCTCCACCACTCCAACGTTGTCTCTGCACTGCTGCTCAGGTCTCTGTGCGTTGGCTGCGGCATGCCTTCTACATCGCAGGGCCGGTGATTGGCTGCAGAGGTGATGTGAACTGCTGATGTGATGTCACCACTGCAGCCAAAATGCAGAGACTGGAGCAGTACAGGGCAAGTACTATCTGGCTTTATTATTATTTATTATGCATTTTTATTTATATATATATATATATATATATATATATATATATATATATATATATATATATATATATATATATGTATATATATATATAATTAGTGCGGCCATCTTCCACAGCACCTTACAGAGATTATTGTCCCCATTGGACAAGCTAATTTCCCAATCTAAATTCCCTATCCGGATGAAACCCCGGCAAACACAGGCAACACATACAACCCTCTTGCAGACGTTGTCCTAGGTGAGATTTGAACCCAGGACCCCAGTACTACAAAGGAACAGTGTTACCTACTGTACGGCAATGTAATTTTACATTATAGGAGTTGTTGGGAGCTCATTTTTCTAAAAGTGGAAAAACCCTTTAAGCTATTCAAACACAATAAATAACTGTTGGTTGAACTATAGTTTTCCAGACAGTTACCTTCCCTTAATGCTACGAGTTGAGCGCTGCTGTGTTTTCTATTAGGAAGGTACTGTAAGGCCTGGGCCAAACGGTGATCTACTGCAATCCTCGCATGATACTCGGCTCCCGCTGGCAGCACAGCGGGAGCTGAGTGTCATGCGAGTGTCACTGCAACTGAGGTCCGATCATGCGATCGGACTTCAGCTGCAGGGGGGCGGGCCGGCGCTGAGGAGGGGCGAGCCGGCACGGAAGAGGGTGGGATTTATCTCCCTCTCTCCTCCGTTGCCGGCTATTGCCATTCTCACACTGCACTCGCGGTACACTGGTGTTCTGCAAGTGCAGTGCGATTTTTCTCTTGCCCCATAGACTTGAATGGGTGCGAGAGAAACCAGGATCGCATTAGTCGCAGCATGCTGCGATTGTTTTCTCGGAACCACCGGGGGGGGGGGTCACTCAGAAATCCCCCGCGCTGGCTACCAGTACGTCACAATCGGGGGGTAACAAGTGGGGGTCACCCCTCCTTTATACCTCCCGACCGACAGACAGAGCACGTGACGCGCTCTCTAGCGCCCCTCTTATAGTCAGGCCAATTATGGAATTGCCCGACAATAAGCAAGGAGGCCGCTATACTACTTATGCCGATTATTGAAGGGTCCCCGGTGAGAGTAGGGTATATATTCCCCCGACCTCCGCGGGCGGAATATATAAAACCTCCCCGAATCTCACTGGCCTCCCCACAATAATCCTTGGCACAAACTCGCTGCCACCAACCGCTTCACGGTAACTATTAGCCGAACACACAGACGTGGGATTCAAGATCGAGATAACAGAACAGCCCAAGATTAATTATATAATTTAATCAGCCTAAAGCACACTAGAAACTACAATATATACAATAGGGAATCTACAGAATATACATATGTCAGAGTACAGTTACAGATAAAGCATGGTTTACAAACAGGTATGCAATTCAATCAGTTACCTTGTGCGTCTGGCCACAGGGGGGCGCTGTAGACCAGGTTTCTAGGAACTCCCACAGATGTTTCCTGCACGTGACCCCCAGCGAAAGAACACTGGAAAATGGCCGAAGTAGGGTTATCAACCTGGGCAAATCCAGGTCCCCTCCTACCTTAGTGACCTCAGAGGGAGCACTGCTCCACCCCTGGCTGGAGTTATGGACAAAATCCACAACATGGAATATGGCCATAACTTGGCCTGGGAGCGTCGTAGGCGGACGCCAACGCTCTCATTGTGACAGCTATGAATTTAGCTACAGAATGAGAGGACTCGTGACTTGTCTACTAGTTCCACATTGGCTGATATCACGCCTGGGGTATTTCCCAAGCTCCCGCTCCCATAAAAAAGGGTGTGCCAGCATCGTCCGCATGCGGAGACACCATTTTTATGGTTGCCATATTTATCGGAAATATGGCTTGCGAGATATGAACCATTTTTTACTGGAGTCGTTCTGTCTGGATACTTCCAAGCTTGCTAATGAGATAGCAGCTCCTACCACAGGGTCACGGCAGGGAGTCATCCTGTGTCCATTGTTCCCACATCATCTCATCTCCATATCACAGGAGATGGCCATGGAGGTGTAACACCTTCACAGATGCTGGACATTGAGAACAAGAAGGGAGGGGGGCACTGCCAGGGAGTGATGAGCGATTATGACTGGAAGTCATAATTCATCTTCATATCCCGGGATTTGCCTCACACCTCCCCCCTTTTGAGGGCGCTAGGGGGCAGCACACTCCGGTGTTCCCCCGTGCGCCCGTCCGCGACCTCTCCTTGTCGGGACAGCCCGTCTGCGTTACCGTGGTCACGGCCCCTTTTGTGGCGAATGGTGAAGTTGTATTGCTGGAGCGCAAGGCTCCATCGCAACAATCGCCCATTCGTCCCAGAGACGGTGTGCAACCAGCTGAGGGGATTGTGGTCCGTCTCCACGATGAAGTGGCGCCCGTATAGATAGGGTTGCAGACGCTGCAGGGCCCACACTATGGCCAGGCACTCCTTCTCCATCGTGGAATAGGCCACTTCCCTTGGTAACAGCTTCCTGCTCAGGTACAAGACTGGGTGCTCTTGGCTCGCAGAGTCCACCTGGCTGAGCACCGCACCGAGGCCGAAGTCACTGGCGTCGGTCTGTACTACAAACGGCCGCGTGAAGTCGGCTGCCTGTAGCACGGGCGGGCTGGACAGGGCGTCCTTTAGGGCCTGGAAGGCTGTCTCGCAGTCCATTGTCCAATCGACTGCAGAGGGCAGCTTCTTCTTGGTGAGGTCCGTCAAGGGCTTTGCCAGGCTACTATAGCGTGGAACAAACCTCCTATAGTACCCGGCGGTCCCCAAGAAGGACATCACCTGCTTCTTGGTCCTGGGGGTGGGCCAGGATGCGATGGCCTCCACTTTCTCAGGCTCGGGCTTCAGTGTTCTCCCGCCTACCCGGTGACCGAGGTACTGGACCTCGCTCATGGCCAGCTGACACTTTCCCGGCTTGATGGTCAAACCTGCCCGGTGGATCCGCCTGAGCACCTGTGCTAGATGCTCTAGGTGGTCCTCCCAGGTGGGACTGAAGACGGCAATGTCATCCAGGTACGCGGCTGCGTACCCTTCAAGTCCCTTGAGCAGGGTGTTGACCATCCGCTGGAAAGTGGCAGGGGCATTCCTCATCCCGAATGGCATCACCGTGGACTCGTATAGTCCAAATGGGGTAATAAAGGCAGAGCGTTCCCTGGCCTTGCGAGTCAGGGGGATCTGCCAATATCCCCGGCTCAGGTCCATGATGGTCAGGTACTGAGCCCCGGCCAACTGATCGAGCAGGTCATCGATGCGTGGCATTGGGTACGCATCGGCGACCGTGACAGCATTGAGCCCCCTGTAGTCCACGCAGAACCGAGTGGTTCGGTCCTTCTTAGGGACGAGGACTACAGGCGAGGCCCAAGCGCTGTTGGATGCCTGGATCACCCCCAGCTTCAGCATCTCGTCAATCTCCTGGCGCATGTGTTGCTGCACCTCCAGGGAGACCCGATATGCTGAACGCCGGATCGGGGGATGATCCCCAGTGTCCACGTGATGGACAGCCAAGTCAGTCCTTCCGGGCTGGTTGGTAAACAACCCCCGGAAGGGGAGGAGGGTGGCCCACAGCTGGGACCGTTGGTCCTCCAAGAGCTGGTGGCCAACCTCCACATCCTCAATGGATCCGCCTGCCCTAACCTGGGCTAGCATATCCAAGAGGGTTTCCGCTTCTCCCTCCTCGGGCAGGTTGCACACGGGGAGCGCACATGCCTCCCGCTCATGATGTGCCTTCATCATGTTCACATGGAAGGGCTTCCGCCTTCCACGGGCAGGGTCCAGGGTGACCAGGTACGTCACAGGGTTGAGCTGCTGGTACACGAGGTATGGGCCTTCCCAGGCTGCCTGAAGCTTGTCCTGTGGTACGGGGACCAGTACCCACACCTTTTGACCCACTTGGTAGGTCCTCTCACAAGCGTTCTGGTCGTACCAACGCTTCTGATCGGCCTGGGCTTGAGCCATATTGTCGTGTACCAGTTGCGTCAAGGCCTGCATTTTGTCCCGGAAGCGCATGACATACTCGATAACCGACACTCCAGGGGTGGCCAAATCCCCTTCCCAAGCCTCTTTCACCAGAGCCAGGGGGCCCCGCACACGTCGCCCGTACAGGAGCTCAAACGGTGAGAATCCTGTTGAGGCCTGTGGAACCTCCCGGTAAGCAAATAACAGGTGTGGGAGATACCGCTCCCAGTCACGCCCATGGGAGTCGACCAACATCTTAAGCATCTGCTTTAAGGTGCCATTAAACCGCTCGCACAGGCCATTAGTCTGTGGATGGTACGGGCTGGCCACCAGATGTCGCACCTGGACTTGCTTACAGAGGGCCTCCATCAGCTGGGACATGAATTGGGTCCCCCGGTCAGTGAGCATTTCCTGGGGAAAACCCACTCGGGAGAAAATCTCCAGCAATGCGGTGGCCACCTTGTCAGCCCGAATGGACGACAAGGCCACTGCTTCTGGGTACCGGGTGGCATAGTCCACTACCGTCAGTATGAAGCGTTTCCCGGAGCTGCTGGGGATGGCCAGCGGGCCGACCAGATCCACAGCCACCCTCCTGAAAGGCTCATCGATGATGGGCAGAGATACCAGTGGGGCTTTGGGGCGTGGCCCCGCCTTCCCCACTCTCTGACAGGTTTCACACGAACGGCAGTAGGCAGCCACATCGGCCCCCATTTTTGGCCAGTAGAAATGCTGGTTTAACCTGGCCTTGGTCTTAGCGATCCCTAGGTGTCCGGCCATCGGAATCTCATGTGCGATCCGCAACAACTCCGTCCGGAACGGATAGGGTACCACCAACTGTCGGTCCCTGGGCCACGCCTCCGGTGAACCCTGCTGGACCGTGGCCCGGTACAGCCGTCCTTGGTCCCAGACCACTCGCTCCGGGTCCGAGTCCGAGGGAGGCTGTGCCGCCTGCTCCTTAAGAGCTTTCAGGCTGTCGTCAGCTTCTAACGCTGCCTGAAACCCCTGACTAGATGTGGCCAGAATCGACGAGACTGTCACATCTTCGGTCAGTACCCCGGGACCTGTGTCCTGGCCTCCACCTGACTCGGCTGCCACTTGGTCAGAAGGGGAAGAGCTATCGGACCTCCGGGAGGCCCCTTGGCTTCCAGCACTCCCACTGCGGGTGACAGCGGCCACAGCCGCTGCGACCGTGGGTCGTGCCTGCTCCTCCTCCGTTCCTGACCAAGTCGCCGGTTCAGGCAGACCGACCTGGCTTCCTGACACCCCGGTTGTGGGGGAACCATGCACCGAGATCTTACCTGGGAGCACTTCCGCTCCTGGACCGGCCCCAATCTCACCTGCCTGTTCCCCTCCTGCAGCAACAGAACCCCGCTGTGAAATCTCTGGGGACCCCACATTTGCTGTGGTAGCCCCCACCCCACACACTGGTCCTCCCCCTGCAGCACCCTGCTCTCTGCTTATCCCTGCAGAGGGCAGCAGATCCCAGCTCACAGGCTGGTTACTTGTAGAGGCATTGTCACACCTTTCTCTGACCCCCTCCCCTGTCACAGCTGCAGCTGTGTGTGTGTCTATGGTGTCTGTGCAAGCAGAAATATCAGAGTTCACTCCCCCCTCTCTCACATCATTCATAGATAACACATTAACATTGTCAGGAGTCATGTCCGTACTGGCTGAAGGTTCAGCCCTTGGTGGGGGCCCAAACTGGGAGGTTATCTGCCCCAAATCTGTCCCAAGTAGCACGTTTGCAGGGATCCGATCAGTTACCCCCACCTCCCTCACCCCTCGCCCTGCGCCCCAGTCCACATAAATGTCAGCAACAGGCAGCGCCGGGTCAATGCCTCCAATCCCGGAGACAGCGAGGGTTTTTCCCGGGATCAAGTCTTGGGGGGACACCATGTCAGGCCGCACCAGAGTCACCTCCGAGGCGCTGTCTCGCAGTCCTATGGTCACAGACCGGCCGACGGTGACAGGTTGGAAGCTGTCCAGGGACCTACCACCACCCCCACCCACACAATACACCTTGGGCGGCCCTTGGAACGGGGACGGAGCCGGGGCCTTGGGACGCTGAGGGCACATGGCCTTGAAGTGTCCAGGTAAGTTGCACTGGTGGCACCGTCTTGGTTCTGCCACGGGCCTGGAGAGGGGAGTTGAGGGGGACACCCCCTGCAGTCTAGGGGCAGGTGGGGCAGTCGCAGAGTTCATCTTACCCCCTCTCCAGGTGCTGCTGGTGGCTGCTCTCCTGGCCTCAGGAGCCCGATTGTTGGTGTAGTCATCGGCCAGGGCAGCTGTAGCCGTGGACCCCTTTGGCTTCTGGTCTCGGATGAACTGGCGGAGATCCTCAGGGCAGTTCCACAAGAGTTGCTCCGTGATGAACAAGTCCAGGATCTCCGGTCCGGTGGAAAGCTGCAGGCCTTGGGTCCAGTGGTCGGCAGCTCGGGCAAGTGCCCGCCGGTGGTCAGCCCAGGAGTCCTTTGGTCCCTTTTGCAGGGTCCGGAACTTCTTGCGGTAGGACTCTGGAGTGAGGTTGTACTGTTGGATCAGGGCCCGCTTGATGGTGTCGTAGCCCTGATCTGCCTCAGCAGGCAAGTCCCCAAGGATATCCAGGGCCTTACCCCTTAGACGGGGGGTCAGGTATTTGGCCCACTGATCCTTGTCCAGATGGTGCTGCAAGCAAGTCCGTTCAAAAGCAGTCAGGAAAGAGTCCAAGTCTCCATCCTTCTCCAGCACTGGGAAGTCCTCAACACGGACCTTTGGAAGTTTGGTGTTTTGAAGGTCACATGTGGCTGATGAGGGCCGGAGCTGAGCTAGCTGCAGCTGGTAGTCACGGTCTGCCTGTCGCTCTCGCTCTCGCTCTTCACGCGCTGCCTGCCGCTCCGCAGCCTCACGCGCTGCTTGCCGTTCCGCAGCCTCAGCGTCACGCGCTGCTTGCCGCTCCGCAGCCTCAGCGTCACGCGCTGCCTGTCGCCCACGCTCGGCCATGAGTATCTCGTAGGTATCCCGGTCTCCAGCCATAAGCCTGGCCAAGGCAGCTTGAAGGAGGGCCTCTGCACCTCTCAGGCCGGAGGGATTGGCAAGTGGTGATCTGCGGCACGCTGCAGAGCCAGGTGATTCACTGTCCATTTCAGAGCGGAGGGCTGGCATCTGGCTCGTTGAGGACCCTTGGGCGAGCTCCTCCTCATTTTGTCCAGCAGTGCCAGGTTGTGCGATGTCCTCTGCAGAGCTGTTCTCTGGCGTCTGGCTCCTGGAGGACTCGTGGACAACCTCCTCATCGTCTCTGGCCTTAGCATCGGCCATTCCTTTGGCTTTGCTCCTGGTGCTCTCAGCCATTCTTGCAGACTTTTGGTCACTGACACAGAACTGACACCTGATGCCTCCACACACCTTACAGTATCTGCACTCTGACACTCTAGTGTTGAGCTAGTCTGAAGACCCCAGCAGCCACAGCTGCTGCAGGCAGTCTTTAGTGTCTGGGAGTATGGGTCTCACACTCACACACACTATTATCTCGATCCCACCGCTATGCCACCAATATGTCACGAACCACCGGGGGGGGGGGTCACTCAGAAATCCCCCGCGCTGGCTACCAGTACGTCACAATCGGGGGGTAACAAGTGGGGGTCACCCCTCCTTTATACCTCCCGACCGACAGACAGAGCACGTGACGCGCTCTCTAGCGCCCCTCTTATAGTCAGGCCAATTATGGAATTGCCTGACAATAAGCAAGGAGGCCGCTATACTACTTATGCCGATTATTGAAGGGTCCCCGGTGAGAGTAGGGTATATATTCCCCCGACCTCCGCGGGCGGAATATATAAAACCTCCCCGAATCTCACTGGCCTCCCCACAATAATCCTTGGCACAAACTCGCTGCCACCAACCGCTTCACGGTAACTATTAGCCGAACACACAGACGTGGGATTCAAGATCGAGATAACAGAACAGCCCAAGATTAATTATATAATTTAATCAGCCTAAAGCACACTAGAAACTACAATATATACAATAGGGAATCTACAGAATATACATATGTCAGAGTACAGTTACAGATAAAGCATGGTTTACAAACAGGTATGCAATTCAATCAGTTACCTTGTGCGTCTGGCCACAGGGGGGCGCTGTAGACCAGGTTTCTAGGAACTCCCACAGATGTTTCCTGCACGTGACCCCCAGCGAAAGAACACTGGAAAATGGCCGAAGTAGGGTTATCAACCTGGGCAAATCCAGGTCCCCTCCTACCTTAGTGACCTCAGAGGGAGCACTGCTCCACCCCTGGCTGGAGTTATGGACAAAATCCACAACATGGAATATGGCCATAACTTGGCCTGGGAGCGTCGTAGGCGGACGCCAACGCTCTCATTGTGACAGCTATGAATTTAGCTACAGAATGAGAGGACTCGTGACTTGTCTACTAGTTCCACATTGGCTGATATCACGCCTGGGGTATTTCCCAAGCTCCCGCTCCCATAAAAAAGGGTGTGCCAGCATCGTCCGCATGCGGAGACACCATTTTTATGGTTGCCATATTTATCGGAAATATGGCTTGCGAGATATGAACCATTTTTTACTGGAGTCGTTCTGTCTGGATACTTCCAAGCTTGCTAATGAGATAGCAGCTCCTACCACAGGGTCACGGCAGGGAGTCATCCTGTGTCCATTGTTCCCACATCATCTCATCTCCATATCACAGGAGATGGCCATGGAGGTGTAACACCTTCACAGATGCTGGACATTGAGAACAAGAAGGGAGGGGGGCACTGCCAGGGAGTGATGAGCGATTATGACTGGAAGTCATAATTCATCTTCATATCCCGGGATTTGCCTCACAGTCCGATTAGGGCTGAAAAAATAATCGCTCATGTGCGCTGGCACATAGGCTAATATTGGTACGAGTGGAATGTGATGTTTTATCGCATTCCACTCGCTCCGATTTTCATGCCGTTTGTCTTAGGCCTAATGCTTCTCTTGGGGGTATCTCATCTCCCAGAGAATAAAAGGATTGGCCATCTGAAGTCTGACGTGCCGCATGCTTCTCTCCCGCGACATCTGTCGGGGGAGTCTAGAATCCCACATACATGTTAGACTGTTGGCCAATCCCGTAAATATTGGCAGAGTGAGACAACTTATCTCTAATGTGTATGAGTGCCTTTAAACAGTTCTGTTTTACTTGTCCTTTTGGCCAGTCCTAAGGTGGTGTATTTTTCCTTTCATTTGCAGTCATTTAGTGAGTTAGATATATACACCAGGGTTATCGCGTGTTGTTTTTTTTTTTTTTTAAATAATGTAGTATTTACAAAAAGTTAGGAATATTTGGCTTTCGGGTGAAATTTATGTGAAACATAAAGTTCACGCCACAGTGATATTTTATCCTGATAGTAGGGCATTTAAGTAGAAGCATGTGTAGCACCCACGGGGCAGGGGTGGCCCTTGTGCCCGATTTCGTGGCCCCGAGGTATACAATAAAGGAGAGGGTGGTGATAATGGAGGTTTGATTTTGTGACGCCACCTGCGGTATGCGGCCAGGGAATTAGCCGCCGCTGCTGTCGCTGTCCTCCAGGGCGGATGGTAGCAGCTAAGATGTTTCTGCTCCCCACAGTTGGAGCGGGTCCCGGGGAGGATGATGATGGGGGTAGTAATGGCGGGTGCCGAAGCGCGGGGTGCCGGCAAGAACAGGCGGACACAGTCTCTGAAGGTTCCATGTGTTTTACTCACAATTCTTTAGGTAACCCGCTTGCCGCTTCCGAAGCACTGGCCACCACTGTGATGGGCCCCAGTCGATCCCAAATCCGTTAGAGGTCGGACCCGGTGCAGTGGTCGGTGGGTCCTTCCTGCTTGCGCCTATTGAAATGGATCCCCGTGGCTTAAAGATACTTGGGGACCCCTGCTCTTGACTTGTTGTCTCCCATCCCGTATGCAGGTGCCACGGGTCCGCTGTGGGGCCTGACGTAAGTCTTGAATTCTGGACCCTATGTAGCACTGTGCTCCGGGAACTGTGGTGGCCAGAGGGCCACGCAATCCCCCTATCCTGCAGATTCTAATGATCAAACCTGAAGTATGGTTCATCCTAGGGTTCTGCACCCTGAGCTGCGCTGGTCCTGAGGGAGCAATGAAGCTCTCCCCTTGGCAACCGTCTCTACTCCTGCGTCCACCGGTAAGACCTTTTGCTCCTTTACTCTCCTGCTGGAGATCTCCTTAACTGTCGTATTGCTCTTGACTCCCCCCTGGTGGCTGCTCCTGCCCCGGGTCCATGTCACTAGTGGGTGGCTGCCCCCCATGTTTGGTGACTGTCTTAAATACCCGACTCTAACCTGGTCCACAGTGGGAAGGGCAACTTGGTTGTGTGTAGGAGTTGTGTAAGTGGAACCGGTACTGACCTCCTCTGAATCCAAGATCAGTACCGCACCTTAAGTGAGGTGCAGTACCTTGTGGCAACTGAAGCCTCAGGGGCACCACACATGCAATAGTGATTTCTTCATCTCAAACAATTTATTGAAACAAAAGTCCATATCAATGTTGGGTATACCCCCCCAAAAAATGGCAATTTCTTAATAATGTGTCACGTTGCATTCAGCATCAGCTACAGGTAACAATGATGTTTCCTGCTGTTTACAAGTGGAGTTACTGTCTGAGGCATGGCATCCCACTCTTCTTGAATAGTTGCCCTTAGGCCTTGAGGATCTGGGGTACAGAGTTACGGTCTGTACACGGCGACTCAGCTGATTCCATAGGTTTTATATGGGATTCCGGTCTGGAGAAAGTGCGGCTGCTCCATTTGAGGTCCCCCAGTCTCCAGCATCCGTTCGCTAATGATGCAACCTCAATGAGCTGGAGCATTGTCCTCCATGAAGATGAAATCAGGACTGTGCTGTTCATGAAGAGGCACAATGACTTCATTATGTTATTCCAGTAGTAGGGGCTGTCACTGTACCTTTTACAAAGTGTCTGGCAGTTCTGTACTGACTAGACACACAGGCCCACACTAATACCACCACCACCAAATGCGCGTCTGGTGACAACAGTGGCTGATGCACAGCGCTCTCCTTGACATTTCAGACATCATTGATGGCCATAATTTCTGCTCAGCATGAATCAACTTTCATCAGTGAATTGCACTGAGGCCACTGGTCCATCGCCCAGCAAGACAATGATGCCTGTGCTTGGTGATGAGGTCAGGTACCTTGCAGGTCATCTAGCACGCAGACCGCGCTGATGTAAACAATTTCGATTGGTCTGACTTGACACTTGGGGGCTTCTCACCTCCTTTAAATGTGCCTGGAGTTGTGTGGCATTCATCGTCCAGTTCTGAAGGGCATTGTTCACAATGAAGCGATCATCAGTGTGGGATGTTGCCAAAGGACGTCCACTTCTCTGCCTTTCTGTGACTCTTCCAGTCTCTCTGTATCTCTGTACAACCTGCTGATGACACTCTGTGACAATCTAAGCTCAGTGGCCTCTTTCGTCTGAGAACATCCTGCTCAAACCTCACAATAGCGAAGTATTATTGATCAATTGTTAGGTGTCTTTGCTTCATGATATCAAAATGTGAAGCGCATGATGAGTAGGACTATTTAAATACCAGTTTTAACTGAACCCCAAAATTTATTTGGGGATTAATAGATCAAATACCTATTGGCAGCCTTGAAATTGTTCCAGAAAATTAAGTATTTCTCTAAGAAAATTATTACAATTACACATGTTTTGTTATACACATGCTTATTTCCTTTGTGTGTATTGGAATAACACAAAAAAAGAGAAAAAGGGCAAATGGACATAATTTCACACAAAACCCTCAAAATGGTCCAGACAAAATTAATACTCTCAATTAATATTTTGTTGCACGCACTCTGGAATAAATAACCAAAATCAATCGCTTCCTATAACCATCAGCAAGCTTCTTACACCTCTCATCTGGAATTTTGGACTCATCTTTTGCAAACTGCTCCACGTCTCTCATATTTGAAGGCGTCTTCTCCCAACAGCAATTTTAAGATCTCTCCCCATGTGTTCAATGGGATCTAGATCTGGACTCATTGCTGCCACTTCAGAACTCTCCAGGGCTTTGTTTCCATCCATTTCTGGGGGCTTCTTGAATTATGTTCCCACCCCAGTCGGTTGTGCGTCACGGGCAAATTGCTGCCCATGGCGCACAACTTTGCTCACACCCGTCACACGTACTTACCTGCCTAATGACGTCGCTGTGGCCGGCGAACCGCCTCCTTTCTAAGAGGGAGGTTCGTGTGGCGTCACTAAGCGGCCGCCCAATAGAAGCGGAGGGGCGGAGATGAGCGGCCGTAACATCCCGCCCACCTCCTTCCTTGCTCATTGGTGGCGGCCACAGGTACGAGGTTGTTCCTCGTTCCTGCGGTGTCACACGTAACGATGTGTGCTGCCGCAGGAACGACAAACAACCTGCATCCTGTAACAGCAACGATATTTGGGATTAGAATGACGCGTCAACGATCAACGATTAGGTAAGTCATTTTGATTGTTAACGGTCGTTCCTGCGTTTCACATGCAACGATGTCGCTAACGAGGCCGGATGTGCGTCACGAATTCCGTGACCACAACGACATCTCGTTAGTGATGTCGTTGCGTGTAAAGCCCCCTTAAGAGGATCAGCCCTGGATTGCTGGTCGAGCATACACAAGCAGTGTTATTATCGATATTCTTGAATATTGACAGCTGTATTTTTTTTATTTCTTTATATGCTGGATGACGCAAACAAAAAATAAATAAATTAATAAATAAATTGGGAAAGCACTATAATTATTAATTTTTTTTAATTTCCTTAAAAATAAAAAAAAGTTTCCTTTTCTCCTCCATAGACCTTAATTGCATAAATGTAGACAAGCTGAAAATGCATATAATTTTGTAGCATTTGCGTAATTTGTTTTGCACTACATAGTAAGCGCAACTCATTTAACTCCTATAGGGATAGTTGGTACAAATAAAAGGAACCCCCATGGCAAAATTTACCATGGGTCCCTCATGATATTAGGTGCATTTTGTCACTCAGGACAGAAGAGGTTTGCTTTTTTAGCCTGCGACAAGCTTTTAATGACACTTAAGGGGGCTTTACACGCATCGATATCGCTTGCAAGCGCACCTGCCCCCGTCGTTTGTGCGTCACTGACAAATCACTGCCCGTGGCGCACAATATCGTTAGGAGCCGTCACACGGACTTACCTACCTAGCGACGTCGCTGTTGCCGGCGAACAGCCTCCTTTCTAAGGGGGCGGTTCGTGCGGCGTCACAGAGCTGTCACTAAGCGGCCGCCCAATAGAAGCGGAGGGGCGGAGATGAGCGGCCGTAACATCCCGCCCACCTCCTTCCTTCCTCATTGCCGGCGGCCGCAGGTAAGCTGTAGTTCGTCATTCCCGAGGTGTCACACGTAGCGATGTGTGCTGTCTCAGGAACGACGAACAACCTGCATCCTCAACAATCAACTATTTTTTGAAAATGAACGACGTGTCAACGATGGACGATTTGGTGAGTATTTTCCATCATTAACGGTCGCTCGTTGGTGTCACACAACGACGTCGCTAACGATGCCAGATGTGCGTCACGGAATCCGTGACCCTGGCGATATATCGTTAGATACGTCGTTGCGTGTAAAGCGGGCTTTAGGCCAATTCCCCAACTTGTTGCCTTGTTGCTTGGAAAGGGGAGTCCTACAGAGGCTCTTGTTACCCAGAAGCACAGCAGATGGAGATGAACATTGCTGGCCCTCTCTTTTCTGGTGCCTTTTAGCAGTTTTCCATTATGGCATGGATGTCCTGTGGCAGGCAGCCTTCTTGCCTGAGTTGCTGTATAGATTTGCATTAGGGCAAGCACCTGTAAATAAGAACAGATAATTGGAACATGACTCTTTGACTTAGAGCATGCTCACAAGTTTCCATATACAGTGCCTACAAGTAGTATTCAACCCCCTGCAGATTTAGCAGGTTTGATAAGATGCAAATA
>NC_134362.1:52248856-52401356 GCF_048569485.1 Anomaloglossus baeobatrachus
AGGCAGTGTCCTCTTTCCTTTTATTTCTCGACACAAATCGTGCTCTGGGTGCAATCGCAGCATGCTGTGTTTTGCAGCGAGTCTCGGCTCACGCACCCCCACACAAGTCTATGGGAGCGTGTGAAACATTGCACTGCACTCGCTTGTTATGCGACTGCAGTGTGATATACGCAGAGACAGACAGCGGAGGAGATGGGGAGAAAGTGCTCCCTCCCTCTTCTCTGCAGTTGTGATACGATCGTAAGATCGCATCACAGTCGCATGACCCTCAACTGACACATGCATCAGAGGGTCATTAGCATATCGCTTCTGATGCTCTCACATAGAAAGCGGTACACAAGTGGAAAAGAACCCTAAAGGCTTTAATTAGGCTGCTGCAGACCCACAGAGAGAGGAGACATAGAAGGCTGGAACGACATGGGTTAAAGCTGCTTTGCCTGACGATAAGGAAGGGATAAAGATTCTGTGTAGTTTAATAGTGATTTTTATTGTCAATGCGTTTCAAATTAGGCACACTTCTTGAGGACAGAACCATCTGAATCTGTAAGCCGATTTTTGCTATGGAATCTGAGAGCAGCATAACGTAGGGTCAGAGATCCTGATTCCAGTGATGTCACTTACCAAACTGCTTGATATAGTTTAGTTGGAATCCCTGTTTTCTCTGCTGTAGATGTAGAAGTGGTCAGAATGCTGAGCTCTGTATAACCCTGCCCACACCACTGATTGGGCATCTTCCTGTGTACACTGCATTGTCAGCAAGATGCCCATCAGTGGTGAGGGCGGGGTTACACAGATTAGCTGGCCTGCACATGAGACCTAGTGATAATCTCCTGCTGATAAAACACTGACTGTATTGAATCTTCACCATACAGCCTAATAAGTGATACATCCCTGGAATCAGAATCCCAACACCTTCATCATGCTGCTTTTAGATTCAAGAGCAAAAACCTGCTGACAGATACTCTTTAATCAAACATACTGTAAACTGAAGGGCTGACATCGTGCCAGACACACAATTTATTGTTTGATCTAGTATAGCAAAATAAGAGCTCTTTGTGATACAGTGATATATTTTTTACGTATTTTTGATCATTTATGCCATATTTGTCTTGTGAAAAAAGAAAGGAGTGGATGCAATATAGTGGTAAGATTGATAGGATTAGTGTTACCACCACAACATATATAAAGATCAATGCCCCCTAATGCTGGTTCCTTAGTCTTGTATACCTACTGTCTGTCTTTCTCTTTACCACCCACTCCAACGTTTTTTGTTTCTGCAATTCTGCTAGCAGATCTCTGTGCGTGACCGTGGCTTCTTACCACCCACTTCTGTAAACTGTGCATAATCTATCATCCCTATCAGCATCTGAAATAAATCTATGCGATTGTGCTTCCATCCCAGCCATTGCTGTATCCATCCCCCTATAACAGCTTCTCTGACGTCTACGTGATCATGTCTGCCGACTAGCCACTATTATATCTGACTGTAAAATGTTGTAGTGTCCACCCAGTCTAATGTGAATGTGATCTTTCCACCCACAGCCGTATTTGAGCCACCACAATATTGGAAGTGAGTGATGCTCTCCTGTTAGTTGTGTCTTAGCGCCAAATTCACTAAACTGTTTTACTTTGATTCAATTTTTTTATTCTTTTCTCCAACTAGAAATGCTTCAGGACAATATTGGGGATCAAATTGTCCAATAGTCAATATAAGGGATCAAATTGTCAAATCTAATATGTAAAGGTATGTGTGTATGTGTGTATGTGTATGTCCCCCCGCTAAAGGAATCCACACCGTCGCATGTGCAATCACGAAATTTTGCACAGACACTACATTTGACTCAGGGAACGTCATAGACTATGTTTTGAGGGGAACTTTTAACCCCACGCTTTACAGTTATTTGCCAAAAAAACCTGCCTCCGTTAAAGTCAATGGAGCTGCGAGCCACAATGCAGCCAGAACTTCAGAAGAATGTTGGCGTGTCACAATGCCACGTATCACCTGAGGAAAACAACAGTGGATTGTTGAAACGCGTTGTGGTTTAAGAGACCGTTAATAAATTTTGTCTCTAAAATAAAATAATCCTCTGGCAAATATCTTCATCAGCGTTCCAAAAGGCCGAATAGCCATTTTAAAATGCAGCCAGGGAAAGAGACAGACAGACGGATAGAGAGAGAGACAGACAGGGAAAGAGACAGACAAACAAAGATAGAGAGACAGACAGAGAGGGAGACAGAAAGAGACTGGGAGAGAGACAGTTACTATCCCGGGCAATGCAGGGAACTACAGCTAGTAGTATTATATAGCACAACTTTATAATGATCGACATTTCAATTAATCTCAAAATAACAAAATAAGCCTCATGACCTAAAGGTGAATTTACACCAACCAACCACTGGCAGTAAACAACTGGTTCCTTGTTTGTTGATCAGTGGTCGTTTAATAGCCTGGCAAATCACTCTTCAGATGCGCACTGAACTATCAGTAAGGTTACGCTCACACGAGTGTATGAATCAGATGAGTGCAATGCGAGAAAATCTCTCATTATACTCACACCAATGTTGTTCAATGTGTGAGAACAGATGGTCTGCTTTTTTGTCATCCAGATTCTGGATGAGCAAAAAGTCGCAGGATGCTGCGATTGTCAGCGAGAGCCGTGTCATTCGCACCCATACAAGTCTATGGGTGTGAGTGAAACATGAGACTGCACTCAGATGACATCCGAGTGCAGTGTGATATACGCACAGGCTGACAATAGAGGAGATCAATCCCTCCCTCTCCTCCGCAGCTATGATCCGATCACAGGATTGGATCACAGTTGCATGACACTCTGCTTATGCTGGCACCACAGCGGAAGCCGAGGGTCATTAGCATATTGCATCCGATGCACTCCCCATTGTGTGAATCCAGCCTATTAGATTGCTCAGCGCCGTTGTTCTCGGCAGCCCGAGTTCTGTTTATGTGCTGCCAAAATTGATGATGATTGTGCAGCACAAAAGATTATTGCACCCAATAAATGAGTTTTGCTCATTTGCTGGATGATTGGCAGCCTGTTTACACTGGAAGAAATAGGCATTCCTGAAAAAAACCCAAAAAACTAGTTGGCAATAATTTTGCAGTGTAAAGGGACTGTAAGGCTGGGGTCACACAAGCGTAGAGCATTTGTTGTGAGAGAATGGGATGGACTGTGCCAATGACACAGCTCAAACTCTGCTGTGAGCGTGAGCCAAGTGTCATTCACTGTGCTCCAATTCTCTCTCATGCCAGATTTGGAGCACATTACGCTATTACCTGTAGTTTCAGTCACCTCTCTGTACACACTGAGCGGCGGCTGTAACCACAATCACGGCAATGACTGACAGCCAGCCTTACATTGCAACAGTACAGAGCCGGCTGTCAGTCGAAGCAAGGGTGTGGTTACATCCGCCGCTTACTGTCTACTGAGCCGTAACTATAGCTGCTCTGGCCACGCCTCTATGACTGAAATCCCAAGGCTGCTGGGAGAAATAAAGTTCATTCTTCCCAGTAGCTGGCCTTTTATTTTTCTTGTGTTGCTTTTCAAACCAATTTTAACCTGAAGATTAACCCCATATCTGCAGGTTAATAGTGTTTTTTGGCATCACAGGTTCCCTTGAAGCACATATAATAGACATTAAAGGTTTGTAAAAAACAACAAGATTATTCCTCCTCTACATGATAGGGGATATCTTGCTGATCTGAGGGTCCAACCTCTGGGGGCCCCTAGCGTTACCGAACACAGTGGGGTCACTGCAGACCCATCCTGAACTGGAGAAAGCACAATGGACTTGTAGCAGAAGTTGAGCATACCTCTGCTCCATTCTGGATGGGGCTGTAGATCTCCATTCTCGGGATCGTTGGGGGTCCCAGAGGTTGGGCCATTAGAGATCAGCAAGTCCTTTGGATAGGGGATAACTTTTTTTTTTTTTTAATTATGTGGAACAACGCTTTTACTAAGAAGAACCAAAGGTGGAGAAACAAAGCATTACATCATAGTAAAAGGTAACCAGACAGGAACAATGCAATGTATAATATATATCAGGGATCAAGTGAAATTCCTACAGGCTCCAAAGGCATGGGCAACGGCCATGGGCAAAGAAATAGTATCAACAATAAATCATCACTAGTATGATAACAGCAGCAGTACAGAAAGGGTCATTGCCCACTACCATAGAAAGTATCAAAAGGTGAAACTTCAGTAGTAGATCCCACAACTTAAACCTCATAAATGGCGAATATACAGTGTGTCCACCCATATCCTGTCCACCGCCATTAACTTGAGAACGGCGGCAGCTATAGGCATAGAAGTGGTGTCTAGGTATAGTAAAGTAGCCATGCGCTATGCAATGAAGCCACCTATAGCGCCACCTGGTGGAAAACAACGGAGTTAGCATTTTTATCTAGAAAACGGAATGAGATAGAGAAAAAAAGTGAATTAAAAAATTGTAGGGCATCATCAATTCAATACGAATCGACACCTTGCATACAGAAATGCTATGATATGAAACCCATGAACCCCAATATTATGAGTAAAGGGGGCTTTACACGCTACGATATCGCTAATGCGAAGTCGTTGGGGTCACGGAATTTGTGACGCACATCCGGCCGCATTAGCGATGCCGTTGCGTGTGACACCTATGAGCGATTTTGCATCGTCGCAAAAACCATGCAAAATCGCTCATCGGTGACATGGGGGTCCATTCTCAAATATCGTTACTGCAGCAGTAACAAAGTTGTTCCTCATTCCTGCGGCAGCACACATCGCTCCGTGTGACACCGCAGGAACGAGGAAGCTCTCCTTACCTGCCTCCCGGCCGCTATGCGGAAGGAAGGAGGTGGGCGGGATGTTACGTTCCACTCATCTCCGCCCCTCCGCTGCTATTGGGCGGCGGTTCAGTGACGCTGCTGTGACGCTGAACGAACCGCTCCTTAGAAAGGAGGCGGTTCGCCGGTCACAGCGACGTCGCTAGGCAGGTAAGTATGTGTGACGGGTCAGCGCGATATTGTGCGCCACGGGCAGCGATTTGCCCGTGTCGCACAACCGATGGGGGCGGGTACGCACGCTAGCGATATCGGGACCGATCTTGCAGCGTGTAAAGCGGCCTTTAGTGTAGGTATTGTTACTATGATTGTAGTGATATCTGCTGTGTAATCATCATCAGATCCATGACCCAAGAAAATGTACCAATTTTTTCCCAATGGTTACTATCACTGTGGTTTGTGAACATTTGGGGCAGGTGTCCAGAGTAACCGGATTCTGCCTCCCATAATTCGGAGGCTTTTTGGGTAATAAATGCAGTCATCTGATAGGTGGCCATAGACAACCATCCACTTGGTTTGATACATCTGCCTTTTTGTGTGTGATTGAATCATGATGGGGGTCCTCAACCCAGGACTCTGCCTATTTGTATAAATGGTCGGCTTAAGCGGATACGTCAACCCAAGAAGAGCAAAAAATTCTGTATGTGTAAGTGTTAGTGACCGGCATACAAATGCTTATTATGTAGTCACACTTGTGTTGGGTATACGGTAGTCTCACAGAAGGAAACCCTGCTGTTTATGTATATGTATTACACTTATAATGAATCTCCGTTCTTCCGAATATATGGGGTCTATGGCGTAAGCATGTACGCTTTCTGAAATAGATGTCTTCCCTTGTCATCCACCCTTTGATTAACCCTCTCTATGCTGTGGTCTGCTGATACAATGGCACAGCCCATACACCCACTTATTCTATGTACAGCTCGCTGAACGTTATGCCCGTTGCTTCTATATCATGTCTTTTTCAGATTGTATTGCCTTTTTAGTTTTTAAACTGGCATGTCGGCGCCCTGGTGATCAGACTGTATTTCTGGAGAACCCTACCCAGCAGTAATGAATGCGTTCATGGCAATAATTTCTCTACAGTCCTCCTTTCTGTGCATGTCTTTATTTCCTCCCATGAGATTCCCTTGTGTCCACCCCACTAGAAATGTGAAAATATGCATGTCTGCTCCTCCGTATCCATGCTCAGCCACCCCCAGACAAAGGTGCCTCCCTTCTGTCCATGCTGGGATTACAGCCACAGATTTTAGCCCCAATTATACAGATGTTCACCATTAATTAGAAGTCTGAGCTGGACATTTACACATAGGGAATAACTCTGCTGCTACTATTCCTGGCAAAAAAAAGAAATAAATTGCCAATTCTGCCCTAAATCACCATTCATATTGGGACTGTATGATCAAAGCATTGATGATTGAATCAGAAAAATATGAGTCCGACAATGATTGTCCTCCATCACTATTCATACTGTACGATCATAGCATTGAGGATGGAATCAGAAAAATATGATTCTGATAATGATTCTGCCCTCCATCATTATTCATACTGTACGATCATAGCATTGAGGATGGAATCAGAAATATTTATATACAAGATAAAGATTCTGTCCTCCATCACTATTCATATGGTACAATCATAGAATTGATGATAGAATCAGAAAAATATACAAATCCAACAATGATCTATCCAATGGATTTGAACATTTTATATAAAACACCAGCTGTAGTACCCGGCATTGCCAGAGATAGTAACTGTCTCTCTCTCTATCTCTTTGTCTGCCTGTCTCTGTCAGTCTTTTTCCCTGTCTGTCTCTCTCTCTCTGTCCCAGTGTCACTGTCTGTCTCTATCTCTTTCCCTGTCTGTCTGTCTGTCTGTCTCTATCCCTGTCTGTCTCTCTGTATCTTTCCCGGTCTGTCACTGTCTGTCTCGCTATCTCTTTCCCTGTATCTGTCTCTCTATCTCTTTGTCTGCCTGTCTCTGTCTGTCGGTCTTTTTCCCTGTCTGTCTCTGTCTCTTTCCCGGTCTGTCACTTTCTGTTTCTCTATCTCTTTCCCTGTCTGTCTCTCTATCTCTTTGTCCGCCTGTCTTAGTCTGTCTGTCGGCCTCTTTCCCGGTCTGTCACTGTCTGTTTCTCTGTCTCTTTCCCTGTCTGTCTCTCTATCTCTTTCCCTGTCTGTCTCTCTATCTCTTTGTCTGCCTGTCTCTGTCTGTCGGTCTTTTTCCCTGTCTGTCTCTGTCTCTTTCCCGGTCTGTCACTGTCTGTTTCTCTATCTCTTTCCCTGTCTGTCTCTTTCCCTGTATCTGTCTCTGTCTGTCTCTTTCCCTGTATCTGTCTGTCTCTTTCCCTGGCTGCATTGTGACATGCCAACATTCTTCTGAAGTCCTGGCTGCATTGTGGCTCTCCGTTCCATTGATTTTAATGGAAGCAGGTTTTTTGCTGAATAACTGTAAAGCGCGGGGTTAAATTTGCCTCTCGAAACATAGTCTATAGCTGGTGTCACACATAACGACGACGACAACGACGTCGCTGCAACGTCACCATTTTCTGTGACGTTGCAGCGACGTCCCGTCGCTGTCGCTGTGTGTGACATCCAGCAACGACCTGGCCCCTGCTGTGAGGTCGCAGGTCGTTGCTGAATGTCCAGCTTCATTTTTTGGTCGTCACTCTCCCGCTGTGACACACACATCGCTGTGTGTGACAGCGAGAGAGCGACGAAATGAAGCGAGCAGGAGCCGGCGTCTGGCAGCTGCGAAGCTGTAACCAGCGTAAACATCGGGTAACCAAGGGAAGCCCTTTCCCTGGTTACCCGATATTTACCTTCTTTACCTTGCTGCCGGCGCCGGCTCCTGCTCTGTGCACATGTGGCTGCAGTACACATCGGGTTAATTAACCCGATGTATACTGTAGCAAGGAGAGCAGGAAGCCAGCGCTAAGCAGTGTGCGCGGCTCCCTGCTCTGTGACATGTGGCTGCAGCACACATCGGGTAATTAACCCGATGTGTACTGTACCTAGGAGAGCAAGGAGCCAGCGCTAAGCGCGGCTCCCTGCTCTCTGCACATGTAGCACAGCGACGTTATGATCGCTGCTTCTGCTGTGTTTGACAGCTAAGCAGCGATCATAACAGCGACTTACAAGGTCGCTGTTACGTCACAGAAAATGGTGACGTAACAGCGACGTCGTTGTCGCTGTCGCTTAGTGTGACCCCAGCTTATGACGTTCCCTGGGTCAAACAAGGCGTCTGAGCAAAATTGTGTGATGATTGTAAATGTGACAGTACTGATTCCTTTAGTGGACACACACACACACACACACACACACACACACACACACACACACACACACACACACACACACACACTCAGCTTTATATATTGGATTGTAATTATCCAGAGGTTCTGGTAGTCTGGACTGTAGCAAAAATGTCTACCCATCTCCAATCTTGTTTTCTGTATTGTATTGGTAGTCTTTCAATTCTGGCTCTAGGGAATTCATCTAGATCTTCCAAATAATGTGACAGTGCACAATGTTGCATTAATCACACAATCTATGATATATGTTGCAAGTGCATACAGCCATGGCACCATTTTTAAGGAACCTAAAAGGACAGTCTTCATCCTTTTAATACAGAATATCAAGCTTTTTGCTTATCTGGATATATGGCATATTTAGTATGCGACAATATTCCCCCAAAAAGTCCCATTCCCCCTCGTGAAAGCAATGTCAACTTCCTCAGTCTGCAATCTGACACCTCCACAGATTCTGAAGCTTGGCAGACACTCCCTCCCTCTGTGTGCAGCACATCTTTCCTCTGTGATCCCTGCACATTTTGCATGCGGTGCCTGCAGACTCTATGTGAATTTCCAGGAGCTGTGTACACCCTGATACTGTCTGAACCCCTTTACATGGGCAGATGCACTGGTATAATGTCTGTATATATACACCACTGCTCAAAAAACAGCTTGCATGCATGGACTGTACTCATTAGTGACTCACTGGAAGAGAAGGAGTTAATTTAAAAGAAACCTGAAGCAGGAACCACTGTTACCCTCAAGGGTTAAAACCCCTTCATTGGAAGGATAAAATAGTCCCTCTAGCTCCTGAATCTTTATATAAAAAAGTGGGGTGTCCATAAATAATAAATCTTAGGAGGAAATAAACAAATAAATAAATACAACAAATGATACATTGTAACAGTGTGAGGATAGAAAAGTCACAACAGGAAAGGGAGATTTCATTATAGGGATACAACTGGTCAGGATACTGGAAGGAAGCATGCTGGAAGGGGGAGGGGCAAACATTATGGGACCATTATACATGGATTATTAATGGGGGCACAAATGTGCTGGAGGAATAGGAGCTCATAGAAATGGAGGTTTGTGTGGTCTCCTTATACAGGACTGGATCCTGTCTGGGGACAGAGACAAGGGAATTTGGGACCTGGAAGGTTTAAAACTTGGAGATATGATTTCAGGGGTCATTGCCAGACCCTTCTGTATATACTGAGGAGCCAAATAAGGTTGTAAGAACCCATTAAAAAAAATAAATAAATATACTGTATATAGGCAATGATTTCTATGGATGGTATTGAATGCTCTCTCTGCAGTGGCTCTGCAGGCAAACTGAGCCTGGCAATAACAGATCATGATAGGGATCCTGCAGTCTTAAAGGGGTTGTCCATACTGGGTGCATGGCCTTACACAAGAGAGCGCCTCCACCATGGAAACCTGCAATGATCAAGTAATGATCTAGGCTTCTATGGGGAGCCTGGATGGAAAAAAAAATGCAGCATGAGTCTGCACCAAAAAAGCATAAAAATTTGCAAATAATCCGAGCACATTCCCATAGTAAGAAAAAACATAGTTTTTTTGCAAATGGAAACATGGTCAAGATAAGCACCAAGAGATGAAGACAACATTGTTTTTAAAGGGAATCCGTCACCAGGTTTTTGCTCCCCCGTCTGAGAGCAGCATAATGTAGAGACAGAGACCCTGATTCCAGCAATGTGTCACTAAGGCTACTTTCACACATCCATTTTTTTGCTCTGCGGCACAATACGGCGCTCTGCAGAAAAACCGCAACCGTTTTTTTTTGCTGCCGGTTGCGGTTTTTTTTTGCATAGACTTACATTAGTGCCGTATTGTGCTGCATGGGCTTGCGTTCGGTCCGGTTTTTGCCGCATGCGGCAGATTTAGCCAATGCCACGGCCGGATGGAACGTTGCCTGCAACGTTTTTTGCTCCGGCAAAAAAAAACGCATCGCGCCGCTGCGACGAATTTTTCAATGCATGCCTATTGACGCCGGATGCGGCGCGATGCGGAAAAAAAACGTATCCGGCCGCCGCATGCGGTTTCTTCCACTGCGCATGCTCAGTAAAGTGCCGCAACCGGAAAAAAACGGACGGGCCGCATGTAAAAACTTATGCTAAGGATGCGGTGTTTTCGCCGCATCCGTTGCATAGGTTTCACAGCCGGATTGAGCCGCACTGCTCAAACCGGATGTGTAAAAGTAGCCTTACTGAGCTGTTTGTTGTCATTTTGATAAAATCAATGTTTTCTCTGCTGCAGATCTAGCAGTTATACAGAGCTCATGAATATGCTGGACTACCTGCAGCACGCCAAGTAGTGCTGTAATGATAATCTCCTGCTGCTTAAACAGTGATTTTTATCAAAACTACACTAAGCAGCTGAGTAAGTGACACATCACTGGAATCAGGGTCATTTTGATAAAATCAATGTTTTCCCTGTTGCAGATCTAGCAGTTAGGCTATATTCACATAGTGCATCTTTTCTAACCACAAAGATGCAGCGTTTATGGCACCAAAAAACACACCAAAAACACACCAGTGGCAAAAACGCATCAAAAAACGTATGAGTTTTTGACACGTTTTTACCGCATTTTGCCCAATGTGTTTTTTTTTCAGTCAAATCTATTGACTTGAAGGGCTCAAACGCTGGAAAAACGCAATAAGAATTGACATGCTGCATTCTCTGGTGCATCTTCAAAAACGCAGCAAAGATGCAGACAAAAAAAAGATGCACTGTGTGGACAGCAAAATAGAAATCTCATAGACTTTGCTGGGAGAAGGATATGCATGCAGTTTGGTGCATCTTTGTGACCTCAAAAATGGAGTAATGCCCAGTGTGAACATAGCCTTACAGAGCTCATGAACATGCTGGACTACCTGGCAGCAGGACAAGTAGTCCTGTAATGATAATCTCCTGCTGATTAAACAGTGATTTTATCAAAACTACACTAAGCAGCCCAGTAAGGGACACATCGCGGGAATCAGGATCTTTGCACCTACATTATGCTGCTCTCAGATGGGGGCAGGAAAAACCTGGTGACAGATTCCCTTTAAAGGGGTTGTTCGTTATCATAGCTTGCTGATCACTGAGATCTGCCTGCTAGGACTCCCAATGATCCGGAAAATAGAGCGGAGCTGCGCATGCTGTCCTCTGCTTCAGTTATCGTCTACTGGGACTGCTGGAAATAGAGGACCACCGTGGTCCCATAGACAATGAATGGAGCAGAGGTCGAGCATGCGCAGCACATCTCAGTTTTCAGGACCACTGGAAGTGATTAGCATTTTATTCCCTATTCTCTCTCTGCTCTCTTCTGTCTTCTCTTCTCTCTCCTCTCTCACCTCTCTCTACCCTCTCTTCTCTTTCTCTACTCTCTTCTCTCTCTCCTCTCTTTTCTCACCTCTGTCTCTCTACTCTCTTCTCTCTTCTTTCTCTCCTCTCTCTACTCTCTTCTAATATAATCCTCTCTACTCCCTCTTCTTTCTCTCCTCTCTCTGTCTTCTCTTCTCTCTCCTCCCTCTTCTTTCTCACCACTCTCTTCTCTCTCTACCAACTCTTCTCTTTCTCTACTCTCTTCTCTCCTCTCTTCTCTCTCTCCTCTTTCTCTCCTGTTTCTCTTCTCTCTCTCCTCTCTCTTCTAATATAATCCTCTCTACTCCCTCTTCTTTCTCTCCTCTCTCTACCGTCTCCTCTTTTTTCTCCCCTCTCCCCTTCTCTCTCTTCTCTCTCTTCTCTTCTCTCTCTGTCCTCTCTTCTCTCTCTACCCTCTCTTCTCTCCTCTCTTCTCTTCTCTCTCTCCTCTTTCTCTCCTGTCTCTCTTCTCTCTCTCCTCTCTCTTCTAATATAATCCTCTCTACTCCCTCTTCTTTCTCTCCTCTCTCTACCGTCTCCTCTCTTTTTTTCTCCCCTCTCCCCTTCTCTCTCTTCTCTCTTCTCTGTCCTCTCTTCTTTCGCTGTCCTCTCTTTCTCTGTCCTCTCTTCTTTCTCTCTTCTTTCTCTCTCCTCTCTTTTTTCTCCCCTCTCCTCTTCTCTCTCTCCTCTCTCTTCTCTCTCTGTCCTCTCTCTCATAACGATATATATTTTTTTGACTCTTTATTGATCTTATCTACAGGTATTTGGAAGGGTTCATTTTGATACCAGAGGGACTACTTTTTTGTAAGGAAAAAAAAAAGGCTCCAACCTGGAAATCTATCTGTGTGTCAATGGCCAGATCTGATGAGTGTCGGCCGATCCTGCATAATGGAAGAAAACAAAGTGACTGCCACTGGAAAGTAGGGGAGATGCTAGAAAAAAAAAGGGAGTTTGGAAAAGGCATGGAAAGGGACTGAATGGCAGGGGGATAAGGAGGGGCGACATGTGGGTGGAGGGGAGAGGGTAGTAGCGAGCTGGGAGGGTGAGGAAGGGTTAGAGGAGGGAGGTCACATTGGGTGATGCCGGCAGCTGTGCACTCACATGGTGGGAGACAGAGCAGTGCGCGGCGGAGGGATGCCTCCGCGGGAGTGAGGCGGCGGGGCCGGGTCTTGATTCGTGAGCAGGCTGCTGGTGTGTGGCTGCCTCTCATTGTGGCTGAGCGGCACAGGAGCCGCTGGACTCCCCTTCCTCTGATACTTTGTCACATCCATCCCATGCCCTGTGCTGTGGCTTCCAAGGGAGACATTGCCTCTGCAAACTTTTGTCTGTGCCCCACAAGAGGCAGAGCTCCAGGTATAGATGATGCTGCTGTATATCCTCTCCAGAAATCCTGTCCTCCTGAACTCTCACGTCCCCCCTTTTATTCCTCACCTAAAACAATGTCACCGGGGTTCTTTGTTATCAGGGCTTATTGCTGTCCTCTTCCTCCAGTTCTGCACTGGATACAATGATTTCTGCTCATTTCATATTTATTTGTTATTTTTTTAAAGCAAAAAACAACTTTGTAGCAAATGTGCATAAAAGACCATTCTTGGTCATTGCTGTCCCCCATACTTTACCCTGCAACTGTCCTCTCCAATAAAATAACTTGAGGCCATATACACCAATAAATGGATTACATGTGATGTAAAGGGATGATTGGATTGTAACTTTTTGTATTGTTTTTTTTTATTTTTATGTTTTTTGGAGGTTTGTCAAGGTGATCCAGCGTTCTTGTCCAGGACTGAAGGGTTAAAGGAACCAGCAATGCCCTCCGTGATGGATAAGTCTCCAGGCTCCACCGCAATCCTCTCTCGAAACCGAGCCAAATCAGACAGCTTGGGAAGCAATTCCGAGGAGGACAGCAGTGAGGATGAAGCGCCGAGGGGTGAGGGTTCAGGAATCTCACAAAAAATTGGACATGTCTTAGGGCTCATTGTCTTGCTAGGCTGCTCCGGTAGTGAATGGGTTAAGGGCTTCCTTGGAGCGACCCTGGAACTAAAAGGATTAAGGTCTGCTCTGCGTTACTTTGGCATGGAAGGAGTTAAAGGGAATGGGTTACAGAAGGGAAGGTTTAAGACCGGTCCACCATCCCTCCAAAAGGGTTAAAGGGAATGGGTTACGGTCTGCTTTAAGAAGGGAAGGGTTAAGACCGGTCCACCATCCCTCCAAAAGGGTTAAAGGAAATGGGTTACGGTCTGCTTTAAGAAGGGAAGGGTTAAGACCGGTCCACCATCCCTCCATAAGGGTTAAAGGAAATGGGTTACGGTCTGCTTTAAGAAGGGAAGGGTTAAGACCGGTCCACCATCCCTCCAAAAGGGTTAAAGGGAATGTTTTACGGTCTGCTTTAAGAAGGGAAGGGTTAAGACCAGTCCACCATCCCTCCATAAGGGTTAAAGGGTTTGGGTTACGTCTATTTTAAGATGGGAAGGGTTAAGACCGGTCCACCATCCCTCCAAAAGGGTTAAAGGGAATGAGTTACAGTCTGCTTTAAGAAGAGAAGGGTTAAGAACTGTCCACCATCCCCCTGAAAGTTAAAGGGTTAATGGCTGCTTTACAGCACCCTAGCAGGGGTCCAGGGCTTCAGTAACTGCTTTATGGCTCCATAGCCAGACAGGGTTAATCCCGCTGGTAGCCATTGAGGGTTTCCCCTACAGCTGCCTAGCAGAAAATGGGTTAATGTCTGCTTTATAGATCCCTAAAGGAAAAGGGTTAAAGGTTCCTTAAAGCTTTCCAAAATGTAGAAAAAGGGGTAAGGTTTGCCCCCATGGAAGAAAATAGATTAAGGGCTGCCATGTAGTTCTCTGGAAAATGAGGGATTGGGTACTGTCATGCTGTTCCCTGGCAGGAAATGTGTCGGGGGCTTCCTAACCGCCATGTAGCAGGAGAGATGGGGAGCCGCTTTCTGGTAGGATAAGGACTGAATGCAGCCGCACAGGTCTCCAATAAGATGAGGGCTGAGCGCAGCTCCGGCAGGACAATGGCTAAACGCTACCTCTGCCGCTGTTTGGTAGGGCAGAGGGCCGGGAGCTGCAACTGCAGGATTATGCTCTGATGAGGCTTTTTAATAGGGTTTAGTTGGTGCGATGCATCACTGTAATTAATGCAGTGCGAGGCTGAGATAACGATTATTATATGGACCGTGGCTACCGATTTCAGGGTGAACTAGATATAAAGCTGCTCATGTGACTCGTAGGAGCCCCTGTGTGCCAGGATGACGTCCTGTTATAAAATATGGCCAGCAGTATGTCTGTCTGGTCTTTGTTATACTTCGTTAACCTCTTGGTATATAGTGACCATTGTATTTCTGACCGGATATCGGAATCTGTCCTGGCTTTAGCTTGTGTTCTCTATATCCTTCTTGTCTTCAGTGTTTGGTCCTTTATAATATACATGTCTTCTATTCTCTTTTCTAGAAGCACCTACCCTCTGGACTTTCTGAGCTTTATCCTTTTGCTCACAAGGACCTCTATCTCTTTAGTACTTATAGATTGCATCTACTGGTGTCTTGCTGGCATCTACTGGTGTCTTGCTGGCATCTACTGGTGTCTTGCTGGCATCTACTGGTGTCTTGCTGGCATCTACTGGTGTCTTGCTGGCATCTACTGGTGTCTTGCTGGCATCTACTGGTGTCTTGCTGGCATCTACTGGTGTCTTGCTGGCATCTACTGGTGTCTTGCTGGCATCTACTGGTGTCTTGCTGGCATCTACTGGTGTCTTGCTGGCATCTACTGGTGTCTTGCTGGCATCTACTGGTGTCTTGCTGGCATCTACTGGTGTCTTGCTGGCATCTACTGGTGTCATCGCTGGCATCTAGGGTCTTGCTGGCTTTCTGGGTGGCTTTCATGTTGATGCTAGTGTTGCGGGCAGGGGACAGACCACGGCAGGGGGAATTGCTCGAGATGCTCGGATCCGAGCTCGTGGCGGTGGCTCGAGGGGAAGCCGGACCCGGACCTGAGCACCCGTCCGTCGTCCGCAAGTGAAATGGGGGGTTATTAAATGGGGAAGGTTTTGTCAGTGACGCCACCCGTGGGGTGTGGTGATTTTGGTGGCACCGCTGCTGCCGCTGGGGGGCAGTGATGCCCGGAATTGATGGAGTGGGGCAACTGAATGTTATCCCCTCCACTGGTAGGGGGGGTGTAGTCCCGGGGCCCCACTACAGGTGAGATGGTGCTTTGGAGCGCAATCTGGAGGGAGGGTTGGACCGGGTGGTATTGGTGTACTCACAGTTCCTGACTAAATGCACACAGAGTCCAGATGGTAAACCAAATTGCCAGTAACTGGTGACCTCCGGCGGGGGATGTTTGGATCCCACACCCTGGTACAGCAGACAAGGGTCCCTTCCTCCTGCACTTAGTGTTGTGTCCCTCCGCATGAAACGAGGAAGTCCACTCCCAGTGATACTGTGTTGGCAGCTGTGGCCCGCGAGAACTGACCCGTGGGATCTTAGCAGGCAATTGCAGAGCCCTATCCCCCTCGTTGGGCTTCCGTCTCGCTATATCTGGGCCTCCTGTGGGACAAGACCTGAAATCTTGCCCCCAGCTGGTCACTTAGTAAGGAGCGTGAAGCTGTCCTTGCTCTAGGGTCCAGGCACCCTGTCGTGCACGGCCTCCGAACCGGATTCCCGCTGTCGGTACCGGCGGGCTACAACCCTGCCCCGGTCCACTTAAGGTCTCCCGTGACCGGATCTCCGTCACCTGTCGACCTGTCTGCCAACTGCCACCTAGTCAGTAGTCCGGGACCTCGAACCCCTGACTACCCGGTCACTTCACACTCCTCTCTCTTCCTCTCTCTGAACTCAACTGTCTTGTTCCCTCCCAGGACACCTCAGGACCCCTAGGTGGGCGTCACCATCCGCTTGGCCCCACCCACTGGTGTGTCCCTATTGTCATGGGGGGTGACTAGGCTTTGCTGGCTGGTGTTGTGTACCTAGATGTGGGGTCTGTGATGGAGGGCCAAGGAGGAGAGAATCCTGCACCTGGAAGAGGGGTGCAGTCATCTGTGACACCCTGATTTTGTCAGGGCGTCACACTAGCTTCTACCCCCATGACTACTTGTGAGCCCAGTCTAGACACTTTTTTTTTTTTTTGTCCGGTCTCTACCTCTCTAGCACCTGTCTCCTTATTTGCAGTGTATTATCTTCTCTCTCTCCTTTTTCATTGTATTCTGATACCCTGACCTCTCGTACCATATGCTTCTCCTCATACGGCTACAGGTACAGAGTAAGCCTGATAGCCTATGTGTAGAGTGCCACAGGGCCTTCTATTTCCAGGGCTTCATGTCTCGGCCCCACCTCTTTTTCTGATCGGATCGATTACAATTCCATTTTATCCTCCCTTTTTCTCCAAGGAGCTAATATCAGAAACAGGGACATGCGAGTCGCCGAGGTCGTGTTTTCAATACCTTGCGTTTTGGATTTTGAACAATTTTCTGCTTTTGTCTCCTGTTCTTAGAGATGATGAGTGCATCTCTTTATGCTCTGGCACTGATGGCCTAAGAATGTTACAACCCATTGTCATATCCCTTTTTAGGGAATTCCGAGTCTCTCATTTGTAACATCCGTTAATTAGCCAGTGGTGATGAGCGGTTACAAAGGCTTTATCTGGAGGACCTAGACTTAACATTGATGTCCGTAGACACCACGCAATGCCTAGTCTCCCCTGTGGTGGCGCTGCAATGTCACCGAGGAGTCCTCCAGTGTGATACATCATGTCTTTAAATCCCATGATCATCTTCGGTTATTTATTTTTTTGAAAGAGAGATCTACAGAGCAGACATCCTCTTGGTCATAGACCCGGATCTTCCCTCTGCATTTACTGTTGTTTGCATTTGCTGTTGTGTTTTTTTTTTATTTTTTTGTCGGATATTGCTTGTAAAGGTTCAATTAAGGATAGATATTTATTTTCTAATTATTGCAATTATTTTTACATTTTGTTTGGTTCAACATTACGTCTTCGTCCTGCTTGCTTAGCTCAGAAGTTGGTAATATTGACTGCCCCCAATAGATTGGAACGTTCAGCTCGTCCGAGCAATTATGTGCTCTCTATGGGGAGAGTGGAGTAAGCAAGTATGCTGCTGCCAGATTCCTCTGATGGTGGCTTATCTACCTAGAAAAAAAAAAAAGGGGTCAGATATTTGCATCCCAAATAGCCATTTCTTAACTCCTCTGCATCCCAAATAGCCATTTCTTAACTCCTCTGCATCCCAAATAGCCATTTCTTAACTCCTCTGCATCATCTGTTGGGGGGAGAGTTGCTAGTCCGCTCCGAAACTATATACGGTAGTTATCAAATCTGGGCTAACAAATCTGGCTAGTTCAGATGTCATTGATTCAATGTAGTATATGTGGGGGTCTTTATGGTATATCTATCATCAACTGCTTTTTGTTGCCCCCCCCCCCCCCATTTTTTTTTTTATCTAAATCCAGATTGGATCAAACCTCAAGTTTTATAAAAATATATTTCTATAACATGAATGAAGATTTTTTCTTTTTTTTTTTTTTTTTTAAGTACCAAATATACTTCTCGTCTCACAATTTTAGATAAATGATTCTAGCTGCCTCTAGAGGCCGCTCACAATATACAACAGAAGTAGGTGTAAATTATCTCTGCAGCACCACCACAGGAGAAATTAAGCATTACACATTACCCATTCAAATCCTTTAAAGGGAATCTGTCACCAGGTTTTTGCTCCCCCATTTGAGAACAGCATAACGTAGGGGCAGAGACCCTGATTCCAGCGATGGCACTTACTGAGCTGTTTGCTGTCTTTGTGATAATATCAATGTTTTCTCTGCTGCAGATCTAGCAGTTATACAGGGCTCGTGAATATGCTGGACTACCTGGCAGCACGCCAATTAGTGCTGTAATGATAATCTCCTGCTGATTAAACAGTGATTTTTATCAAAACTACACTAAGCAGCCAAGTAAGTGACACATCACTGGAATCAGGGTCTCTGCCCCTACATTATGCTGGTCTCAGATTAGGAGGCAAAAATCTGGTGACAGATTCCCTTTAATTGTCGTTGTGATGCAGGACAAGTCCTTGAACTGAGATATTTGGATTATGAACATAGAATTACCCCTCTTTATTAACCCAGAATTGAGAAATATAATACTAATAAAATATTTGTCTAAGCTTTAGGCTGAGTATATTTTATTAAAGGTGATATTAACATCAGGCACAATGATTTATTATTGGGGATATAGTTATTACAAGCAGATATTGTCATGGTTGTAGCATAGTCGTATCCATTTTTATGCATATGTCCTCTTGCCGATTTCTGTATTCTTTTCCCTTTGTTTTGCATTGCTTTTGTTTCTTAACCCATTAGGAGGGGGAGGGATAAGAAGCCGTCTCCTGTATGGCAGTCTGCTCCTAAAATTCCTATTAATAGTTTATCATCATTTCTTTTCTCGTATCCTTTAGTCTCGGGTTTTTCGCCCTACTTACCTTTTTACCTTTGATTTCAGTCTGTACCTTTCCTTTTGCTCTGTCTTTTATATTCATTTTCCTATTCTTTTGCTTATGATTCCATAGTGTGTTTTCTTTAGTTGTCACAGTGCTTTTATTAAGGCGGAATTTTAACTCTTTTATTTACCTGTAAATAAACCCCATGTCTGCAGGTACATAGCATTTTTGCATGTTCGGTTCCCTTTAAATGTTGTTTTTGTGGGGGAAACTTCTAGATCGCCTTCCTATAACCAGTACCGGGGTCGCAATACACAGTAAAGAGGAGTTTGAAAATGTGGATGATCATGCACTCTGGGGGTAATTTTTTTTTTTTTTTTGGACAAAACCCCTTTCAAAGGGAAACTATTGGGTCCTCTGATTGTCCCCAAATGCTGCTGTAGTAGAATGCATACAGATTGTCAGCAATGATTGCATTGTTAGTATGACACATCAAACACATGCATACTGCTAAATTAGTGATTGGGGACAGTCTCAGGGGACATGACAGATAAGATGCCCAAAACAATCATTCAGTCAACGTTCAGTAGCTGGCTTTCTCAGTTTTTCTTTCACAAAAATTACTGCTTTGTTTGGCCAAACCTGCGTTTCTCTTTAAATTTGGAGAGACAGACCAGCCATTATCAGTAACGTCTTAGAGCAGATTTCTTCCGGCAGAGTAAATGAACATGGCACATCTGAGTTTTTCCTGACATCTGCCATTTGTGAACAGTGAGACTCCTCCCGAAAACATGAGATTATTAGCCAGATTCACTTACATGAAAGGAATCAATATATCAAAGACCACGCCTGTGAGATTGCCGCCTCCCAGGGCCGCCTCGCCCCGCCGCCTCCCAGGGCCGCCCCGCCGCCTCCCAGGGCCGCCTCGCCCCGCCCCGCCGCCTCCCAGGGCCGCCTCGCCCCGCCGCCTCCCAGGGCCGCCTCGCCCCGCCGCCTCCCAGGGCCGCCTCGCCCCGCCGCCTCCCTGGGCCGCCTCGCCCCGCCGCCTCCCTGGGCCGCCTCGCCCCGCCGCCTCCCAGGGCCGCCTCGCCCCGCCGCCTCCCAGGGCCGCCTCGCCCCGCCGCCTCCCAGGGCCGCCTCGCCCCGCCGCCTCGTGTCCTTCTCTCACAATCTGTATCAAATAGCTGATTTTGTTATGAGCTAGAGTAATGTATTAGATTGCAGCCATTAAGATCATTTGTCATTCTTTGAATGTCTTAAGGGGAATTTGTCAGCAAGTTTTTGCCATTTAATCTTGGAGCTTCATGATGTAGGAGCAGAATCCCTGATTCCAAAGCGATGTCACTTGGCTGTTTATTGTAGTTTCAATAAAATCAGTGTTTTATCAGCAGGAGATTATCACTAGAGGATCAATTCTGTCATGTAGTACTTTGTAATCCCTCCCCTACCACTGATTGGCCGATTTCAGCCTATGCACAGGGTACACAGAAGCTGTCAATCAGTAGTGTGGGTGGGATTATACAGAGCTCAGAATTCAGAGACCTGGTAGATCTACAGCAGCTAAAACAGTGATTTTATCAAACTAAGAGCAAGCAGTCCAGCAAGTGACACATTGCTAGAATCTGGATCTCTGCCCCTACATCATACAGCTTTCAGATTGCATAGCAAAAACCTGCTGATAGATTCCCTTTAAATTCACAAGTGTGAGCTGTTTTTATAGTGGAGTATATTAAAGGGATCCTCATTCTGAAATAAAATAAAAATATTCCGCAGCCCTTTACAGTTCAGAGGTTCGTATACAAACATTCATATGTAACAGTTCAAGAAAATACTATAAAGCAAAAATGACAACCCTGCTCGTAAGAGCTTACAATCTACAATAGAGTGAGGTGGGGGTGATATAATGCAGGTACTTATTTACAATGACTGTGCAGATTTCTCAAAGAAGTGGAAGATAAATGCTGCATGAACTGGTCACCAGCCAATGTTTGAGATTCTTTTAGGGGCAGTGGAGTCTGACGGCATATGTTCTCAGACGTTGTGGAGGGGCTCTATGTGAATTGACTACAATTAGGGAGTGTGATAGGCCACTCTAAAAAGATGTGTTTTTAGAGAGTGTCTGTAACTGTAAGCTGTGGTTCGTCCTAGTTTCTTGGGGTAGAGCATTCCAGAGCATTGGTGCAGCTCGGGAGAAGTGTTGGAGCCGGTAGTGGGAGATTTGGATTACCGTGGATGTTCAAAGTCGTTTGCAGAGCGTAGAGAACGGGTAGGGGGATAGACAGATGAGGGTGGAGATGTAGGGGGGTGCCGCACTGTGGAGAGCTTTGTGGGTGAGAACAAGCAATTTAAATGGGATCCTGTGATATATGGGCAGCCAGTGCAATGACTGGCACAGCGCGGAAGTGTATGAGTAACGATTAGCCAGATAGGTGACCCTGCAGCATTAAGGATGGACTGGAGAGAGGAAAGTCTAGTGAGGGGGAGGCCAATTAATAGAGAATTGCAGTAGTCAAGGAAGGACTGGATTAGGGCCACGGTGAGAGTTTTTGTTGTTTCCATTGTGAGAAAGGGGCAGATTCTAGAGATGTTCTTGAGGCGCAACGACAGGAGCGGTCAAGAGATTGTATATAGGAGATAAAGGAGAGATCGGTGTCGAGCATAACCCCCAGACAGCGAGCCTGCGGCCTAGGAGTTATCGTGATGCCGCACACAGAGAGGGAGATGTCATTTTTGGGGAGGTTCCTAGATGGAGGGTGGAAAAGTTGTTCAGTTTTGGTGAGGTTAAGTTTCAGATAGAGAGCAGACATGATGTTGGAAACTGCAGACAGTCACTGGTGTTCTGCGTGAGATGTATAATTGTGTGTCCTCAGCCTAAAGGCCGCTTTACACGCTGCGATATCGGTACCGATATCGCTAGCGTGGGTACCCACCCCCATCTGTTGTGCGACACGGGCAAATCGCTGCCCGTGCCGCACAACATCGCCCAGACCAGTCACACATACTTACCTGCCCGGCGACGTCACTGTGACCGGCGAACCGCCTCCTTTCTAAGGGGGCGGTTCGTTCAGCGTCACAGCGACGTCACAGCTGCGTCACTGAACCGCCGCCCAATAGAAGCGGAGGGGCGGAGATGAGCGGGACGTAACATCCCGCCCACCTCCTTCCTTCCGCATAGCGGCCGGGAGGCAGGTAAGGAGAGGATCCTCGTTCCTGCGGTGTCACACGGAGCGATGTGTGCTGCCGCAGGAACGAGGAACAACCTCGTTACTGCTGCAGTAACGATTTTTGAGAATGGACCCCCATGTCACCGATGAGCTATTTTGCACGTTTTTGCAACGATGCAAAATCGCTCATAAGTGTCACACGCAACGGCATTGCTAATGCGGCCGGATGTGCGTCACCAATTCCGTGACCCCAACGAGTTCGCATTAGCGATGTCGTAGCGTGTAAAGCCCCCTTTAGTCTATGTGCCCACGTTGCGTTGTCTCCCTGCAGAAATTTTTGCAGCGATTTGAACAGCACATGTGCGCTTCAAATCGCTGCAGAAACACTGCGTAATGAATGCAGTGAAAAAGCCGATTTCATGCGCTCTGGATGCTGCGCCCACCATAGACCGAGCAAGACCTGCATCCAAAGCGCACGGAATAAGTGACATGTTGCTTTTTAGAACGCAGCGATTTGGCAGCATGCAAATCGCTGCGTTCTAAAACGCAACGTGCGCATGGATTATGCACAATCTTCATAGATTGTGCTGGGTACGCAGGACGCATGCAGTTATGCTGCAGTGCAATACGCAGCGTAACTGCACGCAAATACGCACACGTGGGCACAGAGCCTAAACATGGTACTAGAAGCCAAATTTACTGATGGTCTGTCCGATTGGGGCATTGTAGAGGGATAAAGGTAGAGGGCCGAGGACTGAACCTTGAGGGACCCCAACAGTGAGAGGAAGAGAAGGGGGCCAAGGACCTGAACCTTGAGGGACCCCAACAGTGAGAGGAAGAGAAGGGGGCCAAGGACCTGAACCTTGAGGGACCCCAACAGTGAGAGGAAGAGAAGGGGGCCAAGGACCTGAACCTTGAGGGACCCCAACAGTGAGAGGAAGCAAATGATATGCTGAACGAGCAGTCAGAAAGATAGAACCAGGAGAGCACAGTGTCCTTACAGAGTTTCCTTAATTTAATGTATATTTGAAAATAGAACATATTTCTTTGAGATTTTATTTAATTCCCTTCTGAACAGCCTCTTGATCTAAGCTGGCTGTACACTTTTTATATCACTGTAAATTAAATGCTTAACTGGCCAATATATATTCCACCTGACCACAAACCTACGTGTGACAGTCTGACTTTCCACCTGATATGTACTGTCAGATGCACGAATTCTCAAAACTGTCTGCCAACTGATTATTTTGTAGCATTATTGTGATGTATATGGCATTACTTGGCATCAGAGTATACCCATTGATGGCAGTATGACTACTAGTATGCACATACAGTCATGGTTGAAAGTGTTGGCATCCTTGAAATTGTTCCTCAAAATGAACAATTACAATTGCAATTACACGTTTTGTTATACGCGTTTATTTCCTTTTTGTGTTTATTGAAACAACTAAAAAAAAAAATAAACTGAGGGGTAAAAAAGGCAAATTAGACATCATTTCATACAAAACACCCAAAATGTACTGAACAAAATTGTGAGTAAACAACTTTGTTTCAAGCATGTGATGCTCTTTCAAGCTCTCCTGTGGCAATAAGAAAATCACTCCTGAAACCAGATAAAAAAGGGGAGAAGTTGACTCAATCTTTCCATTGTGTGCCACATTAAGCATGGGGAACAGAAAGAGGAAAAGAGAACTGTCTGAGGACTTGAGAACCAAAATTGTTGAAAAATATCAACAATATCAAAGTTACAACTCCTTCTCCAGAGATCTTGATGTTCCTTTGTCCACTATACCTTTCACTATTTTTCAGTTGAAATAAATGGGCCTGAGCTGTAGGTCCCTGCACAGACTGTGTCCCTGGAGCGCAACTTTAAAAGGACCTCAGTGCTGCAGCCCCTTAAGCCTCCGGATTACTGAGGCCCCAACCGTTGAGGAATTATAGCATTATCAGGCAATGTTATCATTTTTTTTTTTGTAGGGAATAACCCTTAGAGGTTGTCCACTACTTTGACATTGATGGCCTTTCCTTAGAATAGGTTATCAATGTCTGATCGGCTGGGGCCCGACACCCCGCATCCCCGCCGATCAGCTGTTCTCGGACCCTGCAGTGGCAGCAGGCGGCCGGAAATGCTTCGTTCCGGAGCGTCTCCGTCGTCTTATAGAGGCCACGGCCCGGGACTGCACATCCGCCTCCCATTGTAATCAACTATCGTAAGGATGGCCATCAATGTCAAAGCAGTGGACAACCTCATTAACTAATTACTGGGAAATTTTATTTCAACTGTTATTTCTATCATCTTGATAAGTGTTTGTGGTTAGTGCTTGTTACAACCACTTCTGAAACTTACTGTATAATAAATTTTGCAACCGCGCTTGATACTAACACTTTATTTTTCTTTTGTTTACTGCTCGTTGCTTATAAAACCGACCACCACTTCTGTCTAGCTTTGTAAATGCTGCCATTCAGCCAAGATTATGCGAGAACACTGCGCTCCAATGATTCTGGGCAGCTTCAAAGCTGTGCTTACAAGCTCATTAAAAAAGCGCTTGTAAGCACTGTGCATGTTTAGCCAACATTGCTAGGTAGTATGGTAGTCTGTCCCCAAGGAAATAAGCTGTGTACAAGAAAGAAAAAGTGTTAATAATAGCTCAAGAATGGCTTTAAATTTTAAGAGTACATTTCAAAAGTGCTTATTTTAACAAGCACCATCTATAAACATTTATCTATGGAGATAAAATAATAAGAAATAACCTTCATCCAGTTTCTTCAACAGTTTCGAAGTGTAAATGATATGCCTGATCATACTTCTGCAAAGCTCAATTATCTCTTGCGTAAAATGGGGTCCATACATAGGAGATATTGGTCAGGCCAATGGCTATCCCTTTTGACTGCCCCATATGCATAAACAAACAAGTTAGCTAAGGGTATGGGTACTCGAATATTTGGATGCAGAAATTTCTTAACCATTTCTGCATCTGTTGTAAGGAAAAATATATCAAAAAGACTGACCCACACATCCAACAAGTGTGAACAGGTGCTAGCTGAAAACACATAACTACAAAACACATACAGCTGCACTCTAGAATGCAAACCATGAATAAGGGAACTCTGGTATTGCGTTACTGCTATTGGAATATATGAAATAGTTATTTAGCTTATGTATTGGCCAATGCATGTGAGCCTGGTAAAAAAAAAAAGTGTGTGTGTGTGTATATGTGTGTGTATATATGTATATATATAATATATATATATATATATATATATATATATATATATATATATATATATATGTATATGTATATGTATATGTATATGTATGTGTATGTGTGTATGTATATAATATTTAATATATATATATATATATATATATATATATATATATATATATATATATACACACACACACACGTACATAACTACAAAAACACATACAGCTGCACTCTAGAATGTGAGCCTGGTAAAAAAAAAAGTGTATATATGTAGGTTCCCGAGATATAGATATATCTAACTCAAATGCCTCTATCTGGGTTAAAAATCTACATATCTGGGCAGCTAGGATCCAGCTATAGAGGGGAATGAACACTTCCCAGACATGTGGGTTTTTAAGCCAGATAGAACTGAGACCCTAGTGGAGCTTCTCATTCAGCCAGATCAGACCTCATACTTTGCACTGACGAGCGACAATCATCCTGAAACACCGTGTCTGCAATTTGCGGAGGTTCTGATCTGGCATAAATCCTAGGTGATATGAAAAGGCTCGTTGGAGAGTCACTTTAGACTTTTAGGATTGCTACTTCCAATAGGTGGCGCTAGAGTTTGTCTCCTTCCTCCCTGAAGAGACAATTTGAATAACCCAAATAGAGGCATTTGTGTTAAGTTCCCGGTATATAGAGATATACCTTGCCGTTGGTGACCGGGCTTACATACATTGGCCAATACATAAGCTAAATATCTTTTTTTTTTTTTTCTTTTTTTCCCCAAATATTCCTTTAGCAGTAATGCAATACCAGAGTTCAATTATTCATTGTTAGCATTTTAGTGTGCAGCTGTATGTGTTTGGAAGGAAAAAGGCAGTGGCAAAAGTGTGTTCGGTTTTTCATCTGCATTTTTCTAGTGTTTTTGGACACCAATGAATACTGTAGAGATAAATACAGATTTATACGGTAGACATTCAAACATATAGACACTAATAAAATTGCACCCTGTGGAGATTATTGGAAATTTTTTAGGATTAAATAAATGGGGGGAAAAAAGAAAAAAACACCTGGGTTCCCCCCTATTTTTTTTTTTTTTTTTTTATCATAAAGGTTTTTATTGAATTCCCCCTATTTTTGATAACCAGTAAAGGTAAAACAGACAGCTGCTGGCTGATTTATCAGCCAGGGAAATTCTATAGTTATTGGTCCCTTTCCAGGCTAAAACCAGCAGCCTGCAGCTGCCCCAGAAGTGGAGCATCTAATTAGATGTGCTTCGCCTTGAATCTTCCCGACTGCCCTGGGACAATGGCAATTTGAATAATGGTAGTTTGGGTTGAGGTTAGCTGACATCAAGCCCTGGTGTTAGTAATAGAGAGGAGTCTATCAGACATCTCCATTACCAACCCAGTAAGTGAAAAGAACAAGAATACAAGCAGACAAATAAGCACTTCAGGATTCTCATTGACTTTGCTGGTATCTGGATTCCTTAAAGGTTTTATGACATCTGCACTCAAACTCTAAAGGTCCAGTCACACTAAGCAACTTACCAGCGATCCCAACAACGATAGGGATCGCTGGTAAGTTGCTAGGAGGTTGCTGGTGAGCTGTCACACTGCGACGCTCCAGCGATCCCACCAGCAACCTGACCTGGCAGGGATCGCTGGAGCGTGGCTACACGAGTTGCTGGTGAGCTCACCAGCAACCAGTGACCAGCCCCCAGTCTCCTAGTTACAGCACACATCAGGTTAATTAACCCGATGTGTGCTGCAGCTAAATGTGCACAGAGCAGGGAGCAGCGCACACTGAGCGCTGGCTCCCTGCTCTCCTAGTTACAGCACACATCGGGTTAATTGCCTGATGTGTGCTGCAGCTAAATGTGCACAGAGCAGGGAGCAGCGCACACTGCTTAGTGCTGGCTCCTTGCTCTCCTAGTTACAGCACACATCGGGTTAATTACCTGATGTGTGCTGCAGCTACATGTGCACAGAGCAGGAGCCGGCACTGACAGTGAGAGCGGAGGAGGCTGGTATCAAAGGTAAATATCGGGTAACCAAGGACAGGGCTTCTTGGTTACCCGATGTTTACATTGGTTAAAAGCCTCCGCAGAAGCTGGCTCCCTGCTCACTGCACATTAGTTGTTGCTGTCTCGCTGTCACACACAGCGATCTGTGCTTCACAGCAGGACAGCAACAACTAAAAAATGGCCCAGGACATTCAGCAACAACCAACGACCTCACAGCAGGGGCCAGGTTGTTGCTGGATGTCACACACAGCAACATCGCTAGCAACGTCACAAAAGTTGTTCGTTACCAGCGATGTTGCTAGCGATGTTGCTTAGTGTGACGGGGCCTTAAAGGCAACATGTGAAACCGTAGGGTCAGACATTGAAGGGAATCTGTCACCAAGTTTTTGCCACCTAATCTGAGAGCAGCATAATGTGGGGGCAGAAATCCGGGTTCTAGCTACAGTTAGGTCCAGAAATATTTGGACAGTGACACAATTTTGGCGAGTTGGGCTCTGCATGCCACCACATTGGATTTGAAATGAAACCTCTACAACAGAATTCAAGTGCAGATTGTAACGTTTAATTTGAAGGTTTGAACAAAAATATCTGATAGAAATTGTAGGAATTGTGCACATTTCTTTACAAACACTCCACATTTTAGGAGGTCAAAAGTAATTGGACAAATAAACCAAACCCAAACAAAATATTTTTATTTTCAATATTTTGTTGCGAATCCTGTGGAGGCAATCACTGCCTTAAGTCTGGAACCCATGGACATCACCAAATGCTGGGTTTCCTCCTTCTTAATGCTTTGCCAGGCCTTTACAGCCGCAGCCTTCAGGTCTTGCTTGTTTGTGGGTCTTTCCGTCTTAAGTCTCTGGATTTGAGCAAGTGAAATGCATGCTCAATTGGGTTAAGATCTGGTGATTGACTTGGCCATTGCAGAATGTTCCACTTTTTTGCACTCATGAACTCCTGGGTAGCTTTGGCTGTATGCTTGGGGTCATTGTCCATCTGTACTATGAAGCGCCGTCCGATCAACTTTGCGGCATTTGGCTGAATCTGGGCTGAAAGTATATCCCGGTACACTTCAGAATTCATCCGGCTACTCTTGTCTGCTGTTATGTCATCAATAAACACAAGTGACCCAGTGCCATTGAAAGCCATGCATGCCCATGCCATCACGTTGCCTCCACCATGTTTTACAGAGGATGTGGTGTGCCTTGGATCATGTGCCGTTCCCTTTCTTCTCCAAACTTTTTTCTTCCCATCATTCTGGTACAGGTTGATCTTGGTCTCATCTGTCCATAGAATACTTTTCCAGAACTGAGCTGGCTTCATGAGGTGTTTTTCAGCAAATTTAACTCTGGCCTGTTTATTTTTGGAATTGATGAATGGTTTGCATCTAGATGTGAACCCTTTGTATTTACTTTCATGGTGTCTTCTCTTTACTGTTGACTTAGAGACAGATACACCTACTTCACTGAGAGTGTTCTGGACTTCAGTTGATATTGTGAACGGGTTCTTCTTCACCAAAGAAAGTATGCGGCGATCATCCACCACTGTTGTCATCCGTGGACGCCCAGGCCTTTTTGAGTTCCCAAGCTCACCAGTCAATTCCTTTTTTCTCAGAATGTACCCGACTGTTGATTTTGCTACTCCAAGCATGTCTGCTATCTCTCTGATGGATTTTTTCTTTTTTTTCAGCCTCAGGATGTTCTGCTTCACCTCAATTGAGAGTTCCTTAGACCGCATGTTGTCTGGTCACAGCAACAGCTTCCAAATGCAAAACCACACACCTGTAATCAACCCCAGACCTTTTAACTACTTCATTGATTACAGGTTAACGAGGGAGACGCCTTCAGAGTTAATTGCAGCCCTTAGAGTCCCTTGTCCAATTACTTTTGGTCCCTTGAAAAAGAGGAGGCTATGCATTACAGAGCTATGATTCCTAAACCCTTTCTCCGATTTGGATGTGAAAACTCTCATATTGCAGCTGGGAGTGTGCACTTTCAGCCCATATTATATATATAATTGTATTTCTGAACATGTTTTTGTAAACAGCTAAAATAACAAAACTTGTGTCACTGTCCAAATATTTCTGGACCTAACTGTATATGGGTGCACTAAACGTTCGTGATTTTAGAATGAACATGACTGTTGCTCCATGCTGCCTGAACCATCGGCGAGGTATCTTATACTTTGGAACGCAATGGCATTTTCAGAGAAAACAATACATTTGTGCTGCGCTCACAGCCTATAACACGGACGAGTGCCATGTCCATTGTTATACTATAGGGTAGTGCCGACCAGCTCTTTCTTTCTCATACCAATTTGGAGCAGTGCCGACTAGCTCTTTCTTTCATATGCCAATTTGGAGCAGTACCGACTAGCTCTTTCTCATACCGATTTGGAGCAGTGCCGACCAGCTCTTTCTTTCTCATGCCAATTTGGAGCATTGCCTCTTTCTCATGCCAATTTGGAGCAGTGCCGACCAGCTTTCTTTCTTTCTCATGCCGATTTAGAGCAGTGCCATCGAGCTCTTTCTTTCTCATGCCGATTTGGAGCAGTGCCAACGAGCTCTTTCTTTCTCATGCTGATTTGGAGCAGTGCCGACCAGCTCTTTCTTTCTCATGCTGATTTGGAGCAGTGACGACCAGCTCTTTCTTTCTCATGCTGATTTGGAGCAGTGCCGACCAGCTCTTTCTTTCTCATGCTGATTTGGAGCAGTGACGACCAGCTCTTTCTTTCTCATGCTGATTTGGAGCAGTGCCGACCAGCTCTTTCTTTCTCATGCTGATTTGGAGCAGTGCCGACCAGCTCTTTCTTTCTCATGCCGATTTGGCATAAGAGAAAAATTGCTGCATGCTACGATTGGCAGCGTATTTCAGACAACGCTCACGCATTCAAGTCTATAGGTGCGTACAAAACATCGGATTGCACTGATGTCATCGGAATGCAGACCAATTTATGCCAACACAGACAATGGAGACGACGTAGAAATATAGTTCCCCATCTTCTCAGCACCTGTGGTACGATTCTATCATGTGAGAGAATCTGATCATCATTTTTAAAAACCCCATTAAAATAAAAGTTGTGCTGTAATTGGATGGTATCCATAACAAAAAGATGAACGTATGGGACAAAGTCATAGGGAGGTGGAATGCAGTTTTTTTTTGTCCTCTGGAGAAGGGAGTGGGCTTCTGCTGACATTGGTTGTCTTACAACCAGACACACAACACTAATATTACTTGTTGCATAAGAGCAAAGGAGATGAATGCAGTATATAAATCTATTGTGTTCTCCTGTGGAAGGGTCTGTGCAACGGAATCTTTTTGCAGAGTTTTCGAACCAAAAACTGAACAGCACCTCCACGTTTTTGAGGATTGGGCTATGTGCACAGAGTCTTTTTGCTGAGTTTTTGGAGCATTATTGCCAAAGTTTTTGAGAGGTTGAATATGGCTATGTTGACTCTGTCTTATTCAGGAGGATTCTGCCTGAAAAACCTATCAAAAGAACGAACATTTGTATTTTTATGTAAAAATGACTCGCTGTTCACCTGTCCAGGCTTTTAAGCATCTTGTTTTTAGAAACCAGAAGTGGTTACGCCAAGCGGATAAAAGAAGTGACCTTAAAGGCCACTTTACACGCAACGACATTGCTAACGAGATGTCGTTGGGGTCACGGAATTCGTGACGCACATCCGGCCTTGTTAGCGATGTCGTTGCGTGTGAAATGCAGGAGCAACCGTTAACGATCAAAAATACTCACCATATCGTTGATCGTTGACACATCGTTCTAATCTTAAATATCAATGCTGCTGCAATATATATATATTGTATTGTATTTCTGAACATGTTTTTGTAAACAGCTAAAATAACAAAACTTGTGTCACTGTCCAAATATTTCTGGACCTAACTGTATGTGTCACTTACTGGGCTGCCTAGTGTAGTTTTGATAAAATCCCCGTTTAATCAGCAGGAGATTATCATTAGAGGACTACTTGGCATGCTGCAGGTAGTCCAGCATATTCATGAACTCTGTATAACTGCTAGATTTGCAACAGAGAAAACATTCATTTTATCAAAATGACAGCATACAGCTCAATAAGTGACACACCGCTGGAATCAGGGTCTCTGTCTCTACATTATGTTGCTCTCAGATAAGGGAGCAAAAACCTGGTGACAGATTCCCTTTAAATGTAAAGTGCCTGATCCTTCTCTCTCCTGACATGTTCTGTTGGGGACAGTTGGGTGACCTCAGCACATTAGATGGTCAACCAGCCTTGACAATATAGATGTTTGCGCAATTTTGGTTTAATGTATATGGGGGGCTGAAGGTAATCAGATTTTCATCTTTCTCATTCTGAATCTATTCCTTATCTACTTGCATATACGGTAATACTTGGAAAGTATTATATGCATGTACATAAAATGGGTAGATTTAGAATTCCGAGCTTCCCTGACTCCCATCACTTCTCTATGATCATTTGATCATACTGTTCCATACTGACTTCCTATTGATGTCAATTAAACTTATACTAGAAATCCAAATTTAAAATTACACATTGTGTGGATTTATATGGGTCATTAGCTTTTGCCATTGTTTTCTAGATAGTCTGGCTTCCCCTTCTTATGTCGCTGTGTGCTATAAGGCCATGTGCACGTGTTGCGTTCTTGATGCAGTTTTGAGTAAAGATGTTATCACAAAATCTAAAGGGTTTCCTGATGCCAGCAAAGTCCATAAGAATCCTGAAGGGTCTTGCGCATGTTGAGTATTTTCTTCTTGCAGATTTGGTGCAGAATATAATCTGCAGCATGTCAATTCTTTCAGCATTTCTGCAACGTTTCTACCCATTTACTTCAATGGATTACCATCAAAAACGCTATAAAAACGCAGGTAACACGATCGCGGATTTGCTTTTTTGCATGAGTCCATCTATAGAGATGGATAATAGATCTAGATTGACAGACGTATAGATGGGCAGGCAGAGAGATTGGACAGCTTTTGAAGAAAAAAAAAAAAACATTGGGTCCCCCCCATCTTTGATAATCAGCAAAGGTAAAGCAGACAGCTGTGCGCTTATCAGGCTGGGAAGGTCCATTTTTATTGGGTCCTTCCCAGCCTAAAAATAGCAGCCCGCAGCTACCACAGAAATGACACAACCAATAGATATGGCTGTTCTGGTCCTTTGCCTCAGCTCTTCCTGACTTCCCTGATATGGCAAAGCAGAAAGTTAGGTCCTGCACCACCGCAAGTTACCTGCGGTATCGCCTGCAGTATCACCTGTGCCTGGGTGGAGAGCCTGGGAAAACCAAAGATCCAGGAGCAGAGTGCCCGTCACAAGGAGGAGTCTGTTCCTGTGGACCCGTGGAAGCCCAATTTGTGGGCGAAACGGCCGTCGTCCGTCTTAGAGGAGCCAGCTCACAGTGCGTCTCCAGCCCTCCACCCTGCACGTGTTTTGAATAAATGACATCCAGCACAGCGGACAGAGTGCGGTTTCTTTATACTCTCACCCTATTATCCATGACTTCCCTGATACGCTACCACTCAGGGTAATGGTAGTTGGGGGTTGATGTCAGCTGTGTAGTTTCTGTTGACATCAAGCCCTGGTGTTAGTAATGGAGAGGTCTCTATCAGACACCCCCATTACTAATCCAGTAACTAAAAGGTAAAAAAATACACATAAATACGTGATTTAAAAATCACCCCCTCACTTTACCTGGTAAGCTTCCACGCAGGTTCAACGTAGTCCACAATGTAAACCTGACCAACATAAACAGAGATAACTTAAAACAAGATACTGTCCCAAGTACATCAATTTATTAGAAAGTAAAGTTACCGTGCAGGTCCAACGTAGCGCAGAGTGAGCAGGAAGGTCTGAAGTCACCACTCCCAAGACCCAAATCCTCTGCAGAGCGGTGATGTCAGTCCTCTCTAGGGGTTCCTGCTCACTCTGCGCTCTGGACTACGTCTGATTTGGGAGGACTACGGAGAACCTGCACTGGAACTTTGCTTTCTAATAAATTGGGGAATGAGGAGCAGCGTCTCGTTTATATTTAACTCTGATTGTTTTTTAAGGGTTCCATTTGTGGACTACCTCAGAATCCCTGGACTGTCTGACTTCTTTTTTTTTTTTTTTACAAAATAGTGAACCAGGTAAAGTATTTTTATGTTTTTTTTTTGTTTTTTTTTCTTTTTACTTACTGGGTTAGTAATGGGTCTGTCTGATAGGTGCCTCGTCATTACTAACCCCTCGGCTTGATGCCAGATGATATTATACAGCTGACATCAACCCCAGCTACCATTACCCCGATTGCCTCTACACCAGAGCAATCCAGAAGAGCCAAGGCGAAGCGCTTTAATTGGCGCAACTGATCTAATGCACCACTTCTGGGCAGGCCTTGGGCTTTTATTTTTAGGCTGGGTAGGGCTAATAACCATGAACCTTCCTAGCTTGATCATATCCGCTCACAGCTGTCTGCTTTACCTTTGCTGGGGACCGCACTTTGTTTTCCTATTTAAGCATAAAAAGCTGTCCAATATGCCTCAAGGTTGTGATTATATTTCTATGTCTTTCTATACATTGCCTTACGAAAATTTTCACCCCCTTTGCATTTTTTTGTTTTAGGACCTAGCGACCTGGAATTTGACTTGACTTTTTTTTTTTTTTTTTTTTGAGGGTTTGCATCAGTTCACGTAAAGAACTTGGCAACAACTGAACATTTTTTTTTTTTCTTGTGAAGCAAACAACAAATGCGACAAAATAACTGAACACTTCAGTGTGCATAACTTCAACCCTACAGTCAATACTTTGTAGAGCCTCCTTTTGCAGCACTTTAAGGTGCAAGTCACTTTGGATAAGTCTCTGAGCTTTCCACATCTTGAAACTGGAATTTTTGACCATTTCTTGAGCTAAAACTGCTCCAGCTCCTTCAAATTAGATGGTTTCCTCTGGTGAATAGCAATCTTCAAGTCTGACCACAGATTCTCAATTGGATTAAGGTCTGGGCTTTGACTAGGCCTCCCCAATACATCTACACATTTCCCCTTAAACCACTTGAGTGTTACTTTAGCGTTATACTTTGGGTCTTTGCATCATCCACCTTCCACTTGACACAGACCATTTTCCCTATACTTTGCCGTGAAAAAGCATACCCACAGAATGATGTTGCCACCAGCATGTTTCACTGTGGGGATGGTGCTCTTGATGCCAGACATAGCGTTTACCTTGGTGGCCAAAAAGTATCAATTTTGGTCACATCTGACCATAGCACCTTCCACCATACATTTGGGAAGTCTTCCACATGCCTTTTGGCAAACGGAAAATGAGTCTTCCAATTTTTGGTTGTAAGTAAAGGCTTTTTTTTCTGGCCACTCTTCCATAAAGGTCAGCTCTATGGAGACTATGGCTTATTGTGGTCATATGGTAGTCTATGCTTGGGAACTCTGCAGCTCCTTAAGGTTACCTTTTTGGAGTCTGTGCATCCTCTTATTAATGCCCTCCTTGCGGTCGGCAAGGTCGTCCCCCTTTTGGCAGGTTTGTTGTGGCACCATGTTCTTTCCATGTGATGATAATTGATTTGATGGTGCTCCAGGGGATCAACAAAGATTGGGATAACCCAACCCTGACATGTACTTCTCAGCACTCTGACTTGTTTGTAGATCTCCTTGCTCTTCATGATGGGTGTGGTTTGGTACCTCGTTGCTCATCCTAGTGGGTGTGGTTTGGAGATCTCCTTGCTCTTCATGGTGGGTGTGCTTTTGAGATCTTGCTCTTCATGGTGGGTGTGGTTTGGAGATCTCCTTGCTCTACATGATGGGTGTGGTTTGGTACCTCGTTGCTCATCCTAGTGGGTGTGGTTTGGAGATCTCCCTGCTCTTCATGGTGGGTGTGGTTTTGAGATCTTGCTCTTCATGGTGGGTGTGGTTTGGAGATCTCCTTGCTCTTCATGGTGGGTGTGGTTTTGAAATCTTGCTCTTCATGGTGGGTGTGGTTTGGAGATCTCCTTGCTCTTCATGGTGGGTGTGGTTTTGGAGAAAAACTCGTGCAAAAATACATCGAAAACGTGGCAAACTGCGTTTTTTCCTGCCAAGAGATGCAGAAATGGTGCAAAAATTACTGCATCCAAATACGGTACTCAGCGTGCACACACATCCTAATAATTTTTGGAAAACTTTGTGGTGCATTTGCTTCTACCTGACCATTCCTCAGGTAGCTGCTTTTTCATTATCCTGCCCTATATGAATGCATATTGTATTGTTTGGACTTTTTTTTTTTTTATATTGTTTCATTTAATTTTTCTTTCTTTTCTTTTAGACAGCATGATCCGTGTGGGTTCGGATTACCAGGCTCAGATTCCAGAGTGCAAATCAGGTAAATCCTATTTAAGGTAACATTAAATATTGAAACACCTATTGATACCGAGCTACGAATTCCGTGCATAGAACCTTTTTTAAAGTTTTACAATCTAATTATGTTGCCTGCAGCAGCCACTTTGTTCAGCCTGCCGTGTGTGTGTGTGTATGTATATATATATTGCGCACACACACACACACACACACACACACACACACACACACACACACACACACACACACACACACACACTGTGGTCCAAAAGTAGGTGGACAGTATGTGTAATAGGGTCATGAAGAGGGAGATTTACCAAACATGGTGTAAAGTGAAAGACTCAGTTGCCCTTAGCAACCAATCAGATTCCACCTTTCATTCTTCACAGACTGTTTGGAAAATAAAAGGTGGAATCTGGCTGGTTGCTAAGGGCGACTGAGTCAGCTTCACAGGTCCAGTTATTTTCTGTTCACCTACTTTTGGATATATAATTATATATAGCGCTAACATATTCCGCAGCGCTTTACATACATCAGGAACACTGTCCCCATTGGGGCTCACTATCTAAAGTCCCTATCTGTATGTCTTTGGAGTGTGGGAGGAAACCGGAGAACCCAGAGGAAACCCACGCAAACACGGGGAGAACATACAAACTCCTTGCAGATAGTGCCCTTGGTGGGATTTGAACCCAGAACCCCAGCGCTGCAAGACTGCAGTGCTAACCACTGAGCCACCACAAGACTGCAGTGCTAACCACTGAGCCACCGTACATATTATATTCCATGTGATAGACAATCATTTACTAAAAAACCCCTGATGAGTCCTATTTTTACCTTCAGATATTCTTAGTAAGGAAGGACTAAACGGATTACATGTTGCTGTTATAAATTATAGCTCATATACAACTATATTAGTATTGATATTTAAGGGGAACCAAACATCAGGATTTTCGTGTATAAGGTGCAGCCAGTGCAGTACTGGCACTATCGGGCACATTGTGTACATACCATTGGTGGGCAGCTCGGATGTTTAGGCTGTGAAATCCAACTTTATAAAGTTTGAAAATTCATCCACTTTTTGATTGACGTGTGCTGGTAATATCCGGGTGGGTTATGCACATGATTCCACACACCCCCCCCCCCCCACCCCGCCGCCTGTTCCTCCCTATCTGGCCGTATGTGCATTTCTAATCTTCAGTTACACGGCGTCGGAGTTGGCGCCTGCACATAGCGCTTATCTCCGGCGCCGTGTTTCTGAAGCCCGCAGTAACTAGTATTGTGCATGAGAGGGCGGCGCATGCGCCCTCGATTTTTAAGATCTCGTTGTGACCACAGGAGCGCGCGCGGTCACAACAGGACTGGAGAACAGCTGATCTTACCGATTAGCTGCAGCAGATGATATCGTAGCAGACGTCTGCTGCAGCTAATCGGGGTAAGATCAGCTGTTCTCCAGTCCTGTTGTTACCGCGAGCGCTCCCGCGGTCACAACGAGATCTGAAGAAGCGAGGGCGCATGCGCCGCCCACTCATGCACAATACTAGGTACTGTGGGCTTCAGAGACACGGCGCCGGAGATGAGCGCTATGCGCAGGCGCTAACTCCGACGCCGTTTTTTTAAATAGAGAAATTTACATACAGCCAGTGAGAGGGGGGAACAGGCGGCGGGTGGGGGGGGCGGGGAATCATGTGCATAACCCGCCCGGACATTATCAGTAGAGGTGCACACGTCAATCAAACTTTATAAACTTGGATTTCACAGCTTAAACATCCGAGCTGCACACTAATGGTATGTACACAATGTGCCCGATAGTGCCAGTACTGCACTGGCTGCACCTTATACACGAAAATCCTGATGTTTGGTTCCCTTTAATGTAATCCTCTTGAGTTTCAGGGGTTTGAAGGCTTTCTTTTAACCCTTGCAGCTTTACTTATTTTTTATTCTCTTCATTCACATTTGAATGAACACATTTGTGTCTTCCACAAAGTCTTGGCATAAGAGTATATTCACATTAGTCAGATTTTGTTGCAGAATTTTCCGTGAGTGAAGATAAATTTTCTACATCTGAATGAATGGGGCATTTTCATCAGCACAAGCCTGGATGTCTACAGGTTCTATTGAGATAAATTACTCAAATTTTCGCTTCAACGAAATGGTGGAAAACTATTGTTTGGGTGCACGGCAGGGGTCTGAAGGGAAGGAGCACCATTTAAACTTTTGTAGCGCAAAATTGGCTGAAATAGTTAAGCAGACGCCATGTCGCGTTTGCCGAGCCCCTGTGTACTTAAATAGTGGAGCTCCCCCACAAGTGACCCCGTTTTAGAAACGAAACCTCTCGAGTAATGGATCTAGGCATGCAATTTTAAGCCTCAGGTGAGTCACAGAATTGTATAACATTAAGCGAAGTAAATTTCACATTTTTTTTTCCTTTTTCTAATAAATGGTTGCTTTGGCCCAAGTTTTTAATTTTCAAAAGCTGTAATGGGAGAAAATGAATGCTACAAAATGAACTGTAAAATTTGTTGTGCAATTTCTCCTGAGTACACGAATACCCCATATGTAGTTGAAAACTACTTTGAGGCACAGTGCAAAGCGCAGAAGGGAAGGAGCACCATATCAGAGTTCATACGTTGCTGCAATGGTTTGAGGATGCCATGTCACATTGGCAGAGCCCCTGAGGTGCTAGAAATGCAGACCCCCTCTCCCCTATAAGTGACTCCACTTTACAAACTACACCCCTCAATGTATTAATTTAGTGGTGCAGTGAACATATTGACACCACATTGACATTTTGGATCACATTTATCCTGTGCTCTACAATGAGCACTTTGAGGTTTACACCTAAATCTCCGAATGACGGGATTCAGATTCAACAAATGTTTGATCCTTTCACTATAATAAGGCAGACAAAGCTACTTTGTACTCTGACCTCTGTTCAGTGGAGTCCATCTTTTCAGAATTGTACAAAATTGTGGTCGACCGCACTTTTATGAATGTTTGAGAAGACGGACACCATCGAATCACAGGCCAAAGAGTGTCCAAAGTGACTCAATCTGCCTCATTATAGGGAATATTCAGTCGGGACTTCTGTCTGAATAACGCATTTCAGATATTTACATGTAAACTGCGAAGTAAGTGCTCAATATAGAGCGCAGGATAACTGTGAGCCATGCCGTACTGTGATCTTACGGAGACAGAATAAGAAGTAAGCGCTCAGCATAGAGCACAGGATAAATGTGAGCAAAGCCTTTGGGATCCAGAATGAACAAATGAAGGTGAGGTCAAGAATTTTTGATTTTTGTATGCCGTTCATTATGCGGTATAAATTATATGGTTTTATTTTTCGGGTTGGTGCGATTACAGTGATGCCAGGTTTATATTGTATTTTTATGTTTGGCTATTACCACACACTGAAACAACACTTTGAAAAAGTGGAACACATCCTCATATTTGGAAGCTATCATTTTTTCATCCTTCTTCCAGTCATGTGAGGGCTTGTTTTTTGCTGGATGAGTTGGCGTTTTTATTGGTACCATTTTGGGCACATTACATTTTTTTGATCACTTTTTATTCTGATTTTTCTTTTGGAGGCAAAATGAACAAAAACCAGCAATTCAAAAATTATTTTTTTTTTTTTTTTGTAACTATGCTGTTCACTGTTTGGGAAAAGTAATAAACAGCTTCATTCCTCAGGTCAGTACGAATACATTGATACCCCTTCTTTTTTTTTTTTTTCTTCCTCCTTCACACAATAAAAACAAACTTATGGAAAAAAAGATTTTGCACAGCTATGGCTTTTTTTTTTTTTTTCCGCTGACAGAGCTGATTGGGGGGCTTGTTTTTTTGTGGGACGACATGACCTTTTCAGGGATTCCATATTTTATTTACATTTAACTTTTTGATCTTGGGTGAAAAGCTTAATTTTTGCTACTTGTTTTTAACCACATTATGCTGACAGAACGTCTGTTAGACCATGCTCTTGGCATGGTCTAACAGGCTACCTTAGATGACAGATCAATAGGTCATTCTTTGAGCTACTGCGGTTATGGCAACCATCCACCCGTGATCTCTTCAAGGGTGACCTCATTGAGTGAGAGAGGGGGAGCCCACTCCCTCTCTCAAGCTTCTATATGCTGCAATCACTATTGATTACAGCATTTAGAGGGTTAAACAACCAGAGACGGTGTGGGGACCAGCCCTGGCTATGACAGGCAGAGCTTGGCTATCACTGGCTGTGATCGCGCGTGTACAGCTCCGGTGCCTGCATGATCTCCAGGACGTACCAGTACATCCAAGGTTAGCAAGGTTTCATTGAAGTCTGTGAGTCACAATGAGGCTCTCATAGACTTGTATTGATTTTTGCGACCTCTGGCGAGCTACATGAAACACTGACACAGCCGGCAGTTCACAAACTGACGAAAACCGACTGGAGTAATGCAGATAAAAGATGTAGACGCTGGAGGGTGAGTATAAGAGAGAGGGCATGGGACATAGATTGAAAGCACCACTCTGACAGTGAAATAAAATAAGAAACTCCGCAGTGGTGCTTTAAGAGTCTATGGATAAAAAAAAAAAAGCATCCCCTGAAGAAAGTACGCTGAAACGCGCGTCGGGATATATGCGGCATACCTAACAACCCTGACCATCTCTAAGGTATTTTGTATTCAGCAATATTCATTGCGGTTTATTGGCACTTGCATTATAATGATTTTTTACTTAAATGCCTTCCTTACCACAATTGTTTGGTGTTTTCTATAATGAAAAAGCACTTTGCACTTTATGCTTTATTTTTTGAAAAACATCAAAATTATATTACATACTAGTTGGTCTAATAATTAAAAGGTTGTAATTTTTGGTTTAACTGCTGCTGTTGTATTATGGGCATTTTATCCAGTCCTTTTATTAGTATTTATAAATATGCATTTGATGTAATTTTAACCAAAATATCTGAATAAAAAATTATTTTTTAACGTGAAAAAAGACACCTATTCCTTCTTGAGGTATTTTTTGATTGATAATATAAAAAAAAAAAGTTGTCTACCTCCATCAGAATTTTAAAAACAGATGAGGAAAATAAATGGATGTTACATAGATAAAATTAGGATGACAACCAAGAAAAAAATGGCCTTTTTCTGTTTGTGGGGAGTGCAGCGCTAGGGTACGGAGACTTTTGGGGTATGCAGTGCTCCTCTGGGAATTTAAGTATGCAAATACATTCACAGAGGAAGAAGACCTATTGAATGTAGCAATCCTAAAAGTCAACATTGACCCATCAAGGAGCCTTGCCACATGTCTTGGGCTAAAAATCCAAAAGCAAACACTTGATTTGCAGAAAGAGGGTTTCAGGTTGTTTGCCCTTCATTAGTGCAAAGCAGGAAGTTTTGATTTGGCTGAGACAGTGGCTTCTAATGGGGAACATTTACACCAGTTTAGCATTTTCCTCAAGGAGAAAGGTTTCCCCTTAAAATCGCGATCAATCAATCTTTGGTTTGCACTGATGATGGGCAAACAACTCGAAACATGTATCTGCAAATAGTGTGTCTGGTTTGGCCATGTATGTTTAATTCTGAAATGCAATGGCTTTTCAGGGAAATACATACTGTATTTTTCATTTTATAAGCACACCGGATTCTAAGGCGTACCCCAAACTTAAAGAGAAAAAAAAATAAAATAAAGCAGTCCATCTTATACTCAGGTGGTGTCTCACCGGAGGGGGGGCAGCAGTGGTGGTAGAGCAGGGTCACAGGAGGCAGGGACGGTGCTGGAATAGTGCAATGCTGCAGGCACTGTGGTGGGGTCTGTGCTGGCTGCAGTGGGGGCTGTGCTGCCTGTGGGCGCAGTGCTTTCTATATGGAACAGGGTGGTGCGGCAGGTGTCACTGATGCTCTGTTGGTGGCAAGCTTCAAAGAAATGGTGTCTGCAGTCGGCGCTTGCGCAGATTGAGCTCTCGGCTCAATGACAAGCCAAGTTCTCATCTGTGCATGCGCCAGCTCTGGGGCAACATTTTCCTTAAGTCCACCCTTGGGAGATCAATGGGCCGGAGGCGGCGCATGCGCAGATGAGATCTTGAGCCGAGAGCTCCATGTAGGCATGCACCGACTCCGGGGGCTATTTTTTGAAGCCCGCACCGCCAACAGATCATCTCACCCACCGCGCTGCCATGCTCCATACAGCCCCTACTGACAAGTCTATCCCTATATATGTACTCGGGTAGAGGGAAGAAGGCGGAGAGAAGCGGCTAGGGACCCGCCTTCCTGACTAGTCATCCTTTGCGACTTTTAATGTATGTTTGACTCTGAAATGCTGCGGTGTTCCAGAGAATAACATCCATGGCTAACATCATGGCAGTATGTTTCAGCTGTCAGGCTCCCTTTTAAGGATTTTGGGCTTATGTTGCCCCCATTGTAAAGGTCCTCTTCCAATCTTTTTCCTTGCCAAGAAGCAGTCGGCTCAATTAGATGGAACATTTCCTTCTACAGACTTGTCATTGCCTTCTTTCAAGTCAACCATTCAATCAGCGGTGTTGTTAGGGGAAATCGTAAATGAATACAGTATATTAATATGAAGTGTATAGAAAATGAGGGTATAAGAATAAGTGGGTTTTTTTTTTTTTTCTTTTCTTTTTATAACCCGCAACAAGAAAATCTTTTAGTAGAATTTCTGAATTTCTCTACAGATTATGCCGCACAGATTAACGTGGAGATGAAGGGGATGTTGGTGTGGTCACCCAACCATTTTGTATCAGATGCCAAATGTAAGTGCATGTTGTTGCCTTTATTCTTCTTCTGCTGAGGGCTCTTCAGTGTCATTCAGGCGTCTGATGGAAAGAATAATGCAGCATGGAGAGGAGATTCATAGCAAGATGATGGAAACACTGACCGCTCCATTCACAGCCAAAATGTTTGTTTTCTTTTTGTTTGTTGCAAATTTAGAATTAAGAAACCTCAAAATTTAAATCTGTGGCTTTTTTATATTCAGATTAATCATCTTTGGTTTTACACTGGCCTTAAGTCTTCATATAAGGCAGAAGGTGATGGGTTAAAGATGAAGGGATCCTTTTTAGATTGTGTTCTTTATGCCCGCTTGCTTTTCGTTTTGTAGTGGATGAGTACATCTCAATGGCAAAGGAGAAACATGGCTACAATGTGGAGCAGGTAATTAGGACCAAAATGGAGCTCTTTATTTTCTAAAAATCTTCATCCTTCAGTCCGCTAGGCAGGTGTCCCCAAAAAGGTAGACTCTCTTGTCCATACATTTTTGTAGAGAAGCTGTTGCTTGTGTCATATATTCTAAATGAAGGAATATAGATCAGCAGCGTGTGTAGTAGTACTTAAACAACACTGAAAATTCAGCAGTCTCATTATCACCACAGGCAGCATTACAATAACTGGTAACATTCAGCAGTCTCATTATCATCACAGGCAGCATTACAATAATCTGTAACATTCAGCAGTCTCATTATCACAGGCAGCATTAGAATAACTGGTAATATTCAGCAGTCTCATTATCATCACAGGCAGCATTACAATAACTGGTAATATTCAGCAGTCTCATTATCATCACAGGCAGCATTAGAATAACTGGTAATATTCAGCAGTCTCATTATCATCACAGGCAGCATTAGAATAACTGGTAATATTCAGCAGTCTCATTATCATCACAGGCAGCATTACAATAACTGGTGATATTCAGCAGCCTCATTATCATCACAGGCAGCATTACAATAACTGGTAATATTCAGCAGTCTCATTATCACAGGCAGCATTACAATAACTGGTAACATTCAGCAGTCTCCTTATCACAGGCAGCATTACAATAACTGGTAACATTCAGCAGTCTCCTTATCACAGGCAGCATTACAATAACTGGTAACATTCAGCAGTCTCATTATCACCACAGGCAGCATTACAATAACTGGTAACATTCAGCAGTCTCATTATCATCACAGGCAGAATTACAATAACCTGTAACATTCAGCAGTCTCATTATCACAGGCAGCATTACAATAACTGGTAACATTCAGCAGTCTCATTATCACCACAGGCAGCATTACAATAACTGGTAACATTCAGCAGTCTCATTATCATCACAGGCAGCATTACAATAATCTGTAACATTCAGCAGTCTCATTATCACAGGCAGCATTAGAATAACTGGTAATATTCAGCAGTCTCATTATCATCACAGGCAGCATTACAATAACTGGTAATATTCAGCAGTCTCATTATCATCACAGGCAGCATTAGAATAACTGGTAATATTCAGCAGTCTCATTATCATCACAGGCAGCATTAGAATAACTGGTAATATTCAGCAGTCTAATTATCATCACAGGCAGCATTACAATAACTGGTGATATTCAGCAGCCTCATTATCATCACAGGCAGCATTAGAATAACTGGTAATATTCAGCAGTCTCATCATCACAGGCAGCATTAGAATAACTGGTAATATTCAGCAGTCTCATTATCATCACAGGCAGCATTACAATAACAAGAAACATTAGGCAGTCTCATTATCGAAACAGGCAGCATTACAATAACCGGTAACATTCAGCAGTCTCATTATCATCTCAGGCAGCATTACAATAACAAGAAACATTAGGCAGTCTCATTATCATAACAGGCAATAATAGGTCACAGCTCTATAAACAGCTGATAACAGAGGTGATGTCACAGCTCCCTTGCTCCCCCTCCCTTCACATTCACCTTTGCACACGCTCATTAGATGCTTCAATGTAAAAGATAAGGTCAGAGTCTGTTTGTTTATTGCTGCTAATGTATAGGGATAATTTCTGAACACCCCCCCCCCCCCACCCCCAGAATTATGAGTCTAGAATGCCTTCAATACAAAAATTAAAAGGTTTTTATTTATTTTTCTTTATTTATTTTATAATACATATTCTGATATCAAAAATAAAATATTTGAAAGAAATCCTGATTTTTAACAGGTTATTTATTAATTCAGTCTTGTTTGTTTTTAAATCCCTCCCTTTTTTTCATGCATTTTTTCTTTTTCTCTTAATTTCTTCTCCTTATTCCATCCCACTCCCTACTCCCATTTCTTCATCGGTCTGTCATTTACTTTTCCTGCCACGCTTCTTATCTCAATCCTACTCCTTCACTTCCTACTCTGTCACCCGGACACTAACAGGCACTCGGCATGCTGCTCTGGCACAAACATGATGTTGAACGCTCTCTCGCTGACCTTGCAAATTTTACTCCGTTTCCTGATGAGTGGAGTGTGGAGGATAAAGTTCTTTTTGAACAGGCGTTCAGTTTTCATGGAAAATGCTTCCAGCGAATACAGCAAATGGTAACCTTAATAGCTATATACTGACGCCATATATTTACTGACTACAATTTTATTTACTTTTGTGAAATGATGGAGGCATATCAGTTGTTATGAATGTGTGCTATAGGCGATGATACTACTACCATAAAGGGACCTTGGTCTCCTACTGGATATTGGGCTACCATAAAGTGGCCATGTTCATCTCCCGGTATTGGGCTGTTATAAAAGGGCCATGGTCACCACCCCACATACTGGGCTACCATAAATAGGCCAGAGTCACCTGCCGCATATTAGGCTACCATAAAGGGGCCATGGTCACCTGCTGCATATTGAGCTACCATAAAGGGGCCATGGTCACCTGTTGGATATTGGGCTACATAAAGGAGCCATGGTCACCTGCTGGCTATAGGGCTGCCATAAAGGGGCCATGATCACCACTTCACATATTGGGCTACCATAAAGGGGTCATGATCACCTGTTGGATATTGGGCTACATAAAGGAGCCATGGTCACCTGCTGGCTATAGGGCTGCCATAAAGGGGCCATGATCACCACTCCACATATTGGGCTACCATAAATGGGTCATGATCATTTGCTGGATATTGGGCTGCCATAAAAGGGCCATGGTCACCTTCCGGATATTGGGCTGCCGTAAAGGGGCCATGGTCACCTGCTGGATATTGGGCTTCCATAAAGGGGCCATGGTCAACTGCTGCATATTGGGCTGCCATAAAGGGGCCATGGTCACCTGCTAGATATTGGCCTGCCGTAAAGGGGCCATGGTCACCTGCTAGATATTGGGCTGGCAGATATTGGGCTACTATAAAGGGTCCATGGTCACCTGCTGGATATTGGGCTTCCATAAAGGGGCCATGGTCAACTGCTGCATATTGGGCTGCCATAAAGGGGCCATGGTCACCTGCTAGATATTGGCCTGCCGTAAAGGGGCCATGGTCACCTGCTAGATATTGGGCTGGCAGATATTGGGCTACTATAAAGGGTCCATGGTCACCTGCTGGATATTGGGATGCCATAAAGCGGTCATAGTCACCTGCTGGATATTGGGCTGCCGTAAAGGGGCCATGGTCACCTGCCGGATATTGGGCTGCCGTAAAGGGGCCATGGTCACCTGCCGGATGTTGGGCTTACCATAAAGGGGCAATGGTCACCACTCCACATATTGGGCTACCATAAAGGGGTCATGATCACCTGTTGGATATTGGGCTACATAAAGGGGCCATGGTCACCTGCTGGATATTGGGCTGCCATAAAGGGGCCATGATCACCACTCCACATATTGGGCTGCCATAAGGGGGCCATGGTCACGTGTTTGATATTGGGCTAACCATAAAGGGGCTATGGTAATCTGCTGGATATTGACAGTTTTGGGGCATTTAATAGTAGCAACTTTACATGTTTGACAGTATTTTCACTATTTTTTTGTAACTTTTGTGACTTTGAGATAGTCAAAGTAGGTGGAATTCAACAGAGGAGGCCTGGCAAACGACTGTCCGGCATATGAAGTTTGAGGCCATAATTTGACAAAAGGCACAAATTTGGACCTAGATAGATATAATTTATAGGCTGATAAAGCCCAATATGTGCCAGGCTTGTTTAGTGTCCCGTTGCACTCCGCCGATCTTCAGTCTGACCTGTGTACGAATAGTCCATGTAAGTGTCTTCACTGTTTCAGCTGCCAGATAAACTGATCCCCAGTCTGGTGAAGTACTACTACTCCTGGAAGAAGACACGCAGCAGAACCAGCGTGATGGATCGGCAGGCCCGTCGACTGCAAAGCAAACGGGAGGAGGGGTGAGACCAAGAACCCGTGAGGGAAAAGGAATGCAATATATAGTACTGTCAAGCACTGGAGGCTTGTGGAGAATCGTCATACAGGAGGGGGATATGATAGGAATGGTTCAAAGTAATGTAATGGGCAGTCAGGCAAGGAAACCAGTAATACTCTGCATAGAGTTGGGCTTTCTATGATTTTAGTTCTTACACTGAATTCTCACATCTTTTTCATAGCAGTGAAGAAGCCGATAATGTTCAGAAAATTACTAACAATGACGTGGATGCTGCCGACATTAAGAAGGAGGTGAAATAATTTTCTACATCCTCAATTTTCATCTGGGATGCTCACTGTGGTTTTGGTTCATCACGTTGTTTTTTTTAAAGTGCACCAATCACCAGGATTTTTCCATATAACCTAAAGCCAGCGCTATACTGGCACTATTATGCTGTCCCATACATACCTTTACTTGTCAGCTTGGATGTATAAGTTTTGAAACACAATTAAGTAAAGTTTGTAAAATGAGCAGCTTTTTGAGTGGCAGCGGCTGCCGATCAGCTGATAGCTGGGGGGTATTTATAGTGATTCCCGCCCTCCCCCACCTGTACGTCCTCCCCCTATCTGTTAGTAAAACAAAATCAGCATAAATAAGTGGTTAGAAGGACCTGTGCTGATGTCATACCCATGTGACCAGAAGGGGCAGGGCCTCAGCCAACATAGCTGATACCAGGAAGCAAGATTATTTTTCTATTGGCTGATGCCCCGGCCCTTCTGGTCACAAGAGTATGACCTCAGCACAGGTCCTTCTAGCCACTTAGCAAAACGCTTCTATAATAGAATTAGCATAAATAACAGGGGGAAGAACAGACAGGGGAGCGGAAATCACTATGAATACCCACCCCAGTTATCAGCTGATCAGCACAGCTGCTGCCATTCAAAAAAAACAAACAAAAAACAAACTGTTCATTTTACAAACTTGCTTGTGTTTCAAAACCTATATATCCTAGCTGACAACTAAAGGTATGTATAGGATCAGCATGATAATGCCAGTATAGCGCTGACTTTAGGTTTTATAGGAAAATCCTGGTGATTGGTGCACTTTAACTTTTTCCCAATGGAAATTTTCACTTCTGTTCTTTGTTTCTCGAATGTTCTAGGACCCTCAGAAATCTCTAACAAGCGGAAAGCCCGGACCGGTCAAAAAGGAACCTGTGGTGTCTCAATACCGACATCACCCATTAAGATCACGTAGGAGGCCACCAAAAGGCATGCATCTGATCAAAAGTGATATTTCTGCGGTGTGCGCCAGTTCCGAAATGCCGTCACTCACTCTGAGTCACTTGGACACCCAGCTGGTCTCACTTAAGCGACAGGTAGGAACGATTGTCATCGGTATTGTTCTATATAAACGGTTACCAGTACGGATTGAAAGGTTCAAGGATGTTTTTCCTCTGGTCAAATAATTACTTGCATGCAAACTTGGTGCTTGCTCTAGATTTTTGTCCTACCTGTTTTGTATGGGTCTTGTCTTGCTAAAGACATTATATTAGCAGCTAGTTAGGGAATCTATAGACTACAATACAATATGATAAATTATTTTGTAGTAGATCCCTGATAATGTTGCAGGCTGGGGTGTAAGGCTAGTTTCACATATCTGGCTTTTTGCCGGTTTGACGGATGTGGCGCCCGCAAGTACAGTATGATACAGCACAGTGGCAGCGCCGCAACTTCCGGGTCACATGACAGCATGTGACCGGCGCTTGTTGCGCTGCCAGTGTACTTGTATACACCTTACTGGTGTGTGCCGCATCCGTCAAACCGGCGAAAAGCCGGATGTGTAAAACCGGCCTAACAAAGACCTGCAGTGCCCCATGTGACCACTAGGTGGCACTTTATCATCATCTTATCCTGGCGGTAGTGATGAGACCAGCCCTTGTGTTTTCTATGATTATGCATTAGTGGTCATACTAAAATATTGTTATAAGACTTTGTTGCAGCTGGGTTAATTTTCCATTTCACAACCAAATGTATTAATTTTGGTAAAAGTGGATATAGTCACCGCCATGTGCACTTTTTTAGGTACAGAACATTAAACAGATGAACAGTGGCTTAAAAGAGACTATAAGCGAAGGGATAAGTGACCTGAGACCCCCGGAGGTGAGTCTGCTCAACATCTGAGCATTTCTATTAGCCTGATTTGTATTTATTGAGCATTTTACCATTTATTTCCCATAGCTGAACATGAAACTGAACGCTCGCTGGACTACGGACGAGCAGCTCCTCGCTGTACAAGGTACGTTCAGGTGTGGGGTGTGGAGCAAATGTAGCGTAACTTGTGCTGTAAGATGGCTGGAGGTGACTCTGCTTGTGACGTGTTACTGGGGCGGGATGGAACCACCCTGCAACGTACAAATAGAGAATAGTTTCTTGTTGCTGTTCTAGCTGTAAGGCGATATGGTAAGGATTTTCAGGCTATTGCAGAAGTTCTGGGTAATAAAACTCCAGCCCAGGTGAAGACATTTTTCATAAGTTATCGTAGACGGTTTAACTTGGAGGAAGTGCTTCAGGAATGGGAGGCGGAACAGGACGTCGCTCCATCGAATTCACCAGCGGACTCCACGAGTAAAACCTCCGGCTCCTCTCAGACAGTAACTGAAGATGAAGACGAGGTAAGACTTTATCAGAGACATCTGTTTTACTTAGTTTTCCACCAAAAGGTGTGTTTTTTTTTTTTGTTTTTTTTTTTAAAGAAAAACTAGAGTAACAATCTGGATAGCTGACTACCAAATCAGAACTATGTAACGATGGCACCAAACAGATTGTTAGGAGGCTACTGCTTTATAGAAATAACCACCTGAATGTGGTCATCAGAGGGTTTGTTCTGCGTTATCTGACACTGGAGAATGGACATCAAGATCTGCTGCTCAGTCCAAGTTGGCGCCGAACAGCGAAAGATAGGGGTCTGCACCTAAGGGTATGCTCACACGAGCATATGTATCAGACGAGTGCAATGCGAGAAAATCTCACATTGCACTCGGACCAATGCTATTCAATCAGGAAGAGCAGATGATCAGCTTTTTTTCTCATCCAGATTCTGGATGAGTGAAAAGTCACAGCATGCTGCGATTGTCAGTGAGAACTGTGTCACTTGCACTCATACTAGTCTATGGGTGCGAATGAAACATCAGACTGCACTTGGATGACACCGGAGTGCAGTGCGATAATCGCATCAGCTTACAATGGAGGAGATGGGGAGAGTAATTCCTCCCTCTCCTCCGCAGCTGTGAGCCGATTTCAGGAACAGATCACAGTTGCATGACACTCGGCTCATCCTGGCAGCACAGCAGGAGCTGAGGGTCATTAGCATATCTCATGGGATGCCATACCATTGTATGAATGCAGTCTAAAGCTCACTATAATGTCCATGTTATCCATAGTCTTCACTACTCCTTATACATTTTTGATACATTTTACCTTGTACGATATTTTAAAAATGTATCCTCCCCTTCTTATTATATTAATGGCAACTAGAGTGGACATTACTTTAGTCCAAATTGTGGATCTATAAGCTGATTCATGCTAGGCAGACCTCAGTGTAGGCAAGTGGAGCGGGGGGGGCCAGGGGGAAGCCTGCGGGGGGCCAGGGGGAAGCCTGCGGGGGGCCAGGGGGAAGCCTGCGGGGGGCCAGGGGGAAGCCTGCAGGGGGCCAGGGAGAAGCCTCAGTGATTGGTCATCTAAAGGCACCATATGCACTAGAATTTAACAGTTTGGTGATAGCAATTCTCCTGATCCCCATCATACCCAGTAAAGCTCGCATCTGGCTAGAGTTGCACAACTGTAGATACTCTCATCCGAGAGAATTGGGTCCATTATACTAATGACACCTAGTGTACTCAGATTCTCTCATTTGAGAGAATCAGATCATACTATGAAGAGAAGATAAAGAACAAAACTTCGCCATTTTCTCCATTGTGAGTGTTTGGAAATCGGACTGCTCTCGGATTTACACGTACTCATACACATGACTCAGACTTTACCAATCTGTGCTGTAAATCGCAGCATTTTGCAATTTTTTTCAGTCCCTTCGTGAAAAATCTGGCTCCAGCACTGTGCTGTTGAATAACCTTGGTCTGATTGCAATCAGATAGAAAAAAAATCTGATCACACTCATCCGACTTAATACAGTGGTGTGAGTGCCCTCTCTGTAAGTTTTGATAACAGAGAACAATTGTAGAAGAAAGGGTTTTCTATACCGCGCCAATGATCACAACAGGGGAGATCGGATTGATGTGGCTTTATTGTAGCACAGGTCTACGCGTTTCAGGAGCTCTGCTCCCTTCCTCAGGACCATAGAAACAACATCAAATCTATTCCTTTCTATGGTTTCTATGGTCCTGAGGAAGGGAGCAGAGCTCCTGAAACGCGTAGACCTGTGCTACAATAAAGCCACATCATTCCGATCTCCCCTGTTGTGATCATTGGCGCGGTATAGAAAACCCTTTCTTCTACAATTGTTCTCTGTTATCAAGTCGTCTTGGGTTGCCGCTGCCTGGATCTATTGTATATGCGATTATAGTAGTTGTGACTGTCACAACTACAGTTGGTGAGTATAATTGCTCCCCTTGCTTATTGCCCTGTGCCTATAAGGGTAAGACCCTATTGCGCTTTATTTTCTCCACAGCTCCTCCTCCTCTCTGTAAGTTTTGAGACCTTTTATAGAATTGGTGATTTTTCATTTTCCACTTTCTCAATGCAAAGTGCCTCTTTAATTAGACAAGTCATTAGTGTAAATTGTGGCTGTCATGGCCCCCACCGATCCACAGAGTGATTATTTACTTGTTGCACTCTTTTATTGAGTTGGAATATGCACCTGCCCTTTCTTTTCTATTAAGAACTATTTGTTTTTACTTATAACTTAGTTGTTTATGAGGAAACTATTCCAATATTACAAGTTGTGGTTGATGAATTGCATCTAAAAAATTTTTTATTACAAAAAATATTAATCTTTGCCTTAATTGGACCAATGACAAGGAATAAATAACATTTCCATATTATTTGTCTATAGGTACAAATCACATCAGTCTCCTCTACCACGCAGACAGTAATGCCAACTACGACAGCGCCACCTGCTGCCGCCGCCGCCACGTTGTCGCTTCCTCCTCCACTACTGCGTCCAGCTCTTCCATCAGCTCCCACGTTGCACCGCCAGCCACCTCCGCTCCAGCCGGGACGCCTCCTCCAACCTCGTCCTCCACCTCTCGTGCGTCCGGCTCCCCGGCAGAGCCCTCGTGCACCCCCTGCCCTTCTAGGAAATCATGCAGAGCCAGCCTTCTCATGAAGAAGAATCGTCATACCTTACCTATGGCAAATTGTGAATGGGGTGGGTTTATTTATGGGGGGGGGGGGCTAGCAGTGAAATTGTAGTATTTAAACATCTGACCTGTGAAACTACTCATCCATTCAGCCCTAAACATGGTGCGGGAGGGAGCCTTGTCCAGTTCATGTGGAGCGATGAATCGTAGAGCACAAAAGGAGGAATAAAAAAGCCCTGAAATATGAATTGCCTTTAAGGGAATTAAGAAGGGAGCTTTTTTCCCATTGATTATGTATGTATGTGCTGTTGCCATCTTAAGGCTCATTGGACTCTTCCATCTCGGATTCAACTATAAGAACAAACTTAAAACTGCTGTTTTCTTTGGGGATGTGTCTGCTGTGGCATTATTATGTATACTTAAAAAGTAAACGTCTACAGCTGTGGGGAAATGTCTCCAAGAAGGCTTTATTTCTACGTCCACATGAGCGTGGTGGCGATCGGTAAGCCTATTATCAGGGTGGTGTCATTAGACAGTTGGTGTGACGTTGTTGTTCGGCCATGCTAGGATACACTTACCAGGTATGTAGTAGTGACTTATCTTTGTGAATAGTTAATAAAAATCACTTCTTTCCTAATGTCGCTTCAGATTAGTGTTTGAAAATGTATCTAGATGATTTAGTATCATCATACCGTCTTCTACTGATCTTGCCGGCTTATGCTGACTATATTCCATAGATCCTTACAAAATGACTGAAGGGCAATTTTTCCAAACCTTTCCATTACTTTGGAAAAGAATGATACTTTGCTGATTAGCACAAAGTGATACATTTATTTTATACACAGAAATGTGATTTCTCTAAAATGTTGGTGTAAAATTGTTCCACCAGTAAACTAGGTTCACAATGAAGGTTTTCTGGTACTTCGTCCCTTTTACATAAACCAGTTCTACAAACCACCGTTTATGTCCCACTAAAAGAACAGTGCGAGAAAAACTGATGTAATTGGTTATACAGAACCATAACCCAGGCTGGGTCAGTTGAGTGCGGAAATTTTTTTTCACTCAAAATGGATGTAATCAATTTTGTTTAAACTTTTTTTTTTTTTGAGCATCCATTAAAGGGAATCTGTCACCACTTTAACCTTGTTAATCTGTTAATATGTACATACAGGTTATAGAATGCTTAAAAAGTCCATACCTTTGTCTCATATCAGAAGCCTTGTTGTGGAAATATCATCTTTGGTCGCTTTATGTAAATGAGATCTTCCAGGCTATGGAGTGGGACAATAATCCCGCCTCCACAGCGGGATTTTAAATATTAGGGGCGTTACTAGTGTGATGTGTGATGGTCGCTCTCTAATCTCACTGCAGAGTGGTGTGTGATTATAGCTGACACTTCTGCAGGTTCCTCTCAGCTTCAGCCTCCACCTCTCAGGCAGACAGTGTTGCAATGAAGCAGAGCTCAGGGAGCTGCAAACAGTGTGTGACACAAGATAAATTTCATTTCTCCCGTTCTGTATCAATTACTCGTTTCACACTGGTAATGCCAATTTTGAGTCTTGCACCCTGTTCACACCATTGGTGTTCCAGACATACATTCTTTAGTCAGTATGATTACCTTGGCGTTTGGTTTTAGGGCTCCTTTGCATTGATCAATACAATGGCTAAATATCTCTCATTCCTATTTTTCATAGCAGTTATGCAGATACTATTTTCATATTTTTCACTTATTTCAGATAGTCCATTGTATTTTTCAGTCTAGTATTCCTATAGCAGTTATGCTTTTCATTATTCCCCTATACATTGTGACTGGTGTGCAATTCTTTATCCTATTGTTTAGTTGTATATTTTTGAGTCTTGCACCCTGTTCACACCATTGGTGTTCCAGACATACATTCTTTAGTCTGTGTGTGATTTATAGCTGACACTTCTGCAGGTTCCTCTCAGCTTCAGCCTCCACCTCTCAGGCAGACAGTGTTGCAATGAAGCAGAGCTCATGGAGCTGCAAACAGTGTGTGACAGAAGATAAATTTCATTTCTCCTGTTCTATATCAATTACTCGTTTCACACTGGTAATGCCAATTTTATTTAAAATAATCTCTGGAGGCGGAGTTATCTTCCAAGGCAGCATCCGCCCCATACCCTGGAAGAGCTCATTTACTTTGTTGTGAAAAATCATCTGAAATGAGACATAAAGGTATGGATTTCTTTGTCGCTCCATTGGGAGACCCAGACAATTGGGTGTATAGGCTATGCCTCCGGAGGCCGCACAAAGTATTACACTAAAAGTGTAAAGCCCCTCCCCTTCTGCCTATATACCCCCCGTGCTCCCACGGGCTCCTCAGTTTTTTTTGCTTTGTGCGAAGGAGGCAGACATGCACGCACCGCTCCACAGATTAGTCAGCAGCAGCTGCTGACTATGTCGGATGGAAGAAAAGTGGGCCCATATAGGGCCCCCAGCATGCTCCCTTCTCACCCCACTCTTGTCGGCGGTGTTGTTAAGGTTGAGGTATCCATTGCGGGTACGGAGGCTGGAGCCCACATGCTGTTTTCCTTCCCCATCCCCCTTAGGGCTCTGGGTGAAGTGGGATCCTATCGGTCTCCAGGCACTGAGGCCGTGCTCCATCCACAGCTCCTGAGGACTCTGCTGGATAGGAGCTGAGTATCGTTCAGGGACATGGCCCTGCTACTTGGAGGTACTCTGCGTCCCTGTGGGGACCGCGCACAGCAACACTCCAGCATTGCTGGGTGTGCTAGTGCACCGGGGACCGCGGCGCTGACCGTGTTAAATGTGCCATTACACACTGCAGCGTCGCTGAGTGTGGTTGTGTATGGGGACTACCGCGCTGACCGCCGCTGCCATTGTTAACACTGCGGCGCGGCTGGGACTTTTAGTGCGCCGGGGACCTCCGCGCCGGCCGCGCTTATACGGCGGCCGCGCTTATTACTCGAGTCCCCGGCTTTTGCGGCCTAGTCTCTTTTCCTCCCGCCCCCAGCCCTGCCAGTCAGGGGAAGGGCGGGACGCTGCACAGGACGAGCAGCACTGAGGGCTGGAGCATGCTTTGCATACTCCACCCCTCTCACTGTGCACAGTGGGGCACCAGTTCCCGCACTTTCTGGGTCACGCCCACGGCTCCCTCCTCTCCTCAGGACGCCGGCAGCCATTCCTGTCAGCTCCTTGAACGCTGCAGAAGGGGACAAATTCTGGGAGACCCAGGCAGGGATTCTGGTGGCCTCACAACCGCTTTAAGCGGGTGGTAAGCAGCACCTGTGGTGCTAGCCCCATTTGTGCAGAAGTGTAATTATAAATTATATGTTTATAGGATATACTTTACACTGTATGGTGCACAGTTGATTCTGGCTATATACCCTATTGTGTTGCTCAGGGAAGACAACAGCATGGCGCCCACAAAAGGCAGGGGTGCCAAACCACAGGCTTACTATGCTGCCTGCGCCGCATGTACGACCCCGCTACCGGCAGGTTCCACTGACCCTCATTGTGTGCACTGCTCGGCCCCTGTGGCACTTACTCAGCCGGAGCCTCTGCTAAGGGGGGCCCAGGGGGAACCACATGCTGACACTATCCAGGTGACGGGGACAGAGTTTGCAGTCTTTACGGATAAACTCTCTGAGACTATGGCTAAGATACTAGAAGCCTTGCAGTCCAGACCGGTATCTCAGCACAGGGGCACTGTTGAATCATTGCTCCCTGGCCCCCCTCAGTTGGACCAGCAAGGTCCCCCCGGGGTGTCTCATAGATCCCAGGGTGAGGTCTCTGACACAGACCCCAGCCCCAGACCGACTAAGCGAGCTCGCTGGGAAATTCCCTCGACATCTTCATATTGTTCAGGGTCTCAGCGGGGGAATCTCTGGATGATGAAGCGGAGACAGCTGATCAGGATTCTGATCCTGAGGCCGCTCTCAATCTTGATACTCCTGACGGGGACGCCATAGTGAACGATCTTATTGCGTCCATCAATCAAATGTTGGATATTTCCCCCTCAGCTCCTCCAGTGGAGGAGTCAGCTTCTCAGCAGGAGAAATTCCGTTTCAGGTTTCCCAAGCGTACACAGAGTATGTTTCTGGACCACTCTGATTTCAGAGAGGCAGTCCAGAATCACCATGCTTGTCCAGATAAGCGTTTTTCTAAGCGCCTTAAGGATACACGTTATCCCTTTCCCCCTGACGTGGTCAAAGGTTGGACTCAGTGTCCCAAGGTGGATCCTCCAATCTCCAGACTGGCGGCTAGATCCATACTTGCAGTGGAAGATGGGGCTTCACTCAAAGATGCCACTGACAGGCAGATGGAGCTCTGGTTGAAATCCATCTATGAAGCTATCGGCGCTTCTTTTGCCCCAGCATTCGCAGCCGTATGGGCGCTACAAGCTATCTCAGCAGGTCAAGCGCAAATTGACGCAGCCACACGCACGTCCGCGCCGCAGGTGGCGTCCATAACCTCTCAGACGTCGGCATTTGCGTCTTACGCTATTAATGCTGTCCTGGACTCTGCAAGCCGTACGGCGGTTGCATCCGCCAATTCGGTGGTACTCCGCAGGGCCTTGTGGCTACGGGAATGGAAGGCAGATTCTGCTTCCAAAAAGCGCTTAACCAGTTTGCCAATTTCTGGCGACCGATTGTTTGGCGAGCGTTTGGATGAAATCATCAAACAATCCAAGGGAAAGGATACATCCTTACCCCAGCCCAAACCGAACATACCCCAACAGAGGAGGGGGCAGTCGAGGTTTCGGTCCTTTCGGGGCGCGGGCAGGTCCCAATTCTCCTCGTCCAAAAGGCCTCAGAAAGATCAAAGGAACTCCGATTCATGGCGGTCTAAGTCACGTCCTAAAAAGACCACCGGAGGTGCCGCTACCAAAGCGGCTTCCTCATGACTTTCGGCCTCCTCAATCCGCATCCTCGGTCGGTGGCAGGCTCTCCCGCTTTTGCGACACCTGGCTGCCACGGGTAAAAGACCGTTGGGTGAGAGACATTCTGTCTCACGGTTACAAGATAGAGTTCACCTCTCGTCCCCCGACTCGATTCTTCAGGTCATCCCCGCCTCCCGAGCGAGCCGAGGCTCTTCTGCAGGCGCTGGACACTCTAAAGGCAGAAGGAGTGGTGGTCCCTGTTCCTCTTCAGCAACAGGGTCACGGTTTTTACTCCAACCTGTTTGTGGTTCCAAAGAAGGACGGGTCTTTCCGTCCTGTCCTGGACCTGAAACTGCTCAACAAACACGTAAAGACCAGGCGGTTCCGGATGGAATCCCTCCGCTCCGTCATCGCCTCAATGTCCCAAGGAGATTTCCTTGCATCGATCGATATCAAGGATGCTTATCTCCACGTACCGATTGCTCCAGAGCACCTGCGCTTCTTGCGCTTCGCCATAGGAGACGAACACCTGCAGTTCGTGGCACTGCCGTTCGGCCTGGCGACAGCCCCACGGGTTTTCACCAAGGTTATGGCTACTGTAGTAGCGGTCCTCCACTCTCAGGGTCACTCGGTGATCCCTTACTTGGACGATCTGCTGATCAAGGCACCCTCTCAAGAGGCATGCCAACACAGCCTCGACGCTACTCTGGAGACTCTCCAGAGTTTCGGGTGGATCATCAATTTTCCAAAGTCAAATCTGACACCGGCCCAATCGCTGACATATCTTGGCATGGAGTTTCATACCCTCTCAGCGATAGTGAAGCTTCCGCTGATCAAGCAGCGTTCACTACAGAAAGGGGTGCAATCTCTCCTTCAAGGTCAGGCACACCCCTTGAGGCGCCTCATGCACTTCCTGGGGAAGATGGTGGCAGCAATGGAGGCAGTCCCTTTCGCGCAGTTTCACCTGCGTCCTCTTCAATGGGACATCCTACGCAAATGGGACAGGAAGCCGACGTCCCTCGACAGGAACGTCTCCCTCTCTCAGGCGACCAAAGCTTCCCTTCGGTGGTGGCTTCTTCCCACTTCATTATCGAAGGGGAAATCCTTCCTACCCCCATCCTGGGAGGTGGTCACGACGGACGCGAGTCTGTCAGGGTGGGGAGCGGTCTTTCTCCACCACAGGGCTCAGGGTACGTGGACCCAGCAAGAGTCCTCACTTCAGATCAATGTTCTGGAGATACGGGCAGTGTATCTTGCCCTGAAAGCGTTCCAGCAGTGGCTGGAAGGCAAGCAGATCCGAATTCAGTCGGACAACTCCACAGCGGTGGCTTACATCAACCACCAAGGCGGAACACGCAGTCGGCAAGCCTTCCAGGAAGTCCGGCGGATTCTGCTGTGGGTGGAAGCCACGGCCTCCACCATCTCCGCAGTTCACATCCCGGGCGTGGAAAACTGGGAAGCAGACTTTCTCAGTCGCCAGGGCATGGACGCAGGGGAATGGTCCCTGCACCTGGACGTGTTTCAGGAGATCTGTTGCCGCTGGGGGATGCCGGACGTCGACCTAATGGCGTCCCGGCACAACCACAAGGTCACGGCATTCATGGCACGGTCTCAAGATCACAGAGCTCTGGCGGCAGACGCCTTAGTTCAGGATTGGTCGCAGTTTCAACTCCCTTATGTGTTTCCTCCTCTGGCACTGTTGCCCAGAGTGTTACGCAAGATCAGGGCCGACTGCCGCCGCGCCATCCTCGTCGCTCCAGACTGGCCGAGGAGGTCGTGGTACCCGGATCTGTGGCATCTCACGGTCGGCCAACCGTGGGCACTACCAGACCGACCAGACTTGCTGTCTCAAGGGCCGTTTTTCCATCTGAATTCTGCGGCCCTCAACCTGACTGTGTGGCCATTGAGTCCTGGATCTTAGCGTCTTCAGGATTATCTCAAGAGGTCATTGCCACTATGAGACAGGCTAGGAAACCAACGTCCGCCAAGATCTACCACAGGACGTGGAAAATATTCCTGTCGTGGTGCTCTGCTCAGGGTTTTTCTCCCTGGCCGTTTACCTTGCCCACTTTTCTGTCCTTTCTTCAATCCGGATTGGAAAAGGGTTTGTCGCTCAGCTCCCTTAAGGGACAAGTCTCTGCGCTCTCTGTGTTTTTTCAGAAGCGCCTGGCCAGACTTCCACAGGTACGCACGTTCCTGCAGGGGGTTTGTCACATCGTCCCTCCTTACAAACGTCCGTTAGAACCCTGGGATCTGAACAGGGTGCTGATGGTTCTTCAGAAACCACCGTTTGAGCCAATGAGGGATATTTCTCTCGCACGCCTTTCGCAGAAAGTGGTTTTCCTAGTTGCAGTCACTTCACTTCGGAGAGTGTCTGAGCTAGCAGCGTTGTCATGCAAAGCCCCTTTCCTGGTGTTTCACCAGGACAAGGTGGTCCTGCGTCCGGTTCCGGAATTTCTCCCTAAGGTGGTATCCCCCTTTCATCTCAATCAGGATATCTCCTTACCCTCTTTTTGTCCTCATCCAGTTCACCAATGTGAAAAGGATTTGCACTTGTTGGATCTGGTGAGAGCACTCAGATTCTACATTTCTCGTACGGCGCCCCTGCGCCGCTCGGATGCACTCTTTGTCCTTGTCGCTGGCCAGCGTAAGGGGACACAAGCTTCCAAGTCAACCCTGGCTCGGTGGATCAAGGAACCAATTCTCGAAGCTTATCGTTCCTCGGGGCTCCCGGTTCCCTCAGGGCTGAAGGCCCATTCTACCAGGGCCGTGGGAGCGTCCTGGGCCTTGCGGCACCAGGCTACGGCTCAGCAGGTGTGTCAGGCAGCTACCTGGTCGAGCCTGCACACTTTCACGAAACACTATCAGGTGCATACCTATGCTTCGGCGGATGCCAGCCTAGGTAGGCGAGTCCTTCAGGCGGCGGTTGCCCACCTGTAGGACGGAGCCGTTACGGCTCTATTATGAGGTATTATTTACCCACCCAGGGACTGCTTTTGGACGTCCCAATTGTCTGGGTCTCCCAATGGAGCGACAAAGAAGAAGGGAATTTTGTTTACTTACCGTAAATTCCTTTTCTTCTAGCTCCAATTGGGAGACCCAGCACCCGCCCCTGTTTTTTTGTGTACACATGTTGTTCATGTTGAATGGTTTCAGTTCTCCGATATTCCTTCGGATTGAATTTACTTTAAACCAGTTTATAATTTTTTTTCCTCCTTCTTGCTTTTGCACCAAAACTGAGGAGCCCGTGGGAGCACGGGGGGGTGTATAGGCAGAAGGGGAGGGGCTTTACACTTTTGGTGTAATACTTTGTGCGGCCTCCGGAGGCATAGCCTATACACCCAATTGTCTGGGTCTCCCAATTGGAGCTAGAAGAAAAGGAATTTACGGTAAGTAAACAAAATTCCCTTCTTTTTCAGCATCCTATAACCTGTATGTCCATATTAACAGTTTAAAAAGGTCAAAGTGATGACAGATTCCCTTTTTAAGTTCTATGGATGAGTTTTATTTGTAAAACAGAAGAGGCTAAGGCTACTTTCACACTTGCGTTGAACGGTATCCGTTGCATTGCGTTGTGTAACGGATGCAACGGATGTGTTGCATATAGTGACACAACGGATGCAACGGATGCTGCAAAACAACGCAATTCGTTTTGATTTTTTTTTTTTTTTTTTTCCCGGTTTTACCAGCGGCAGACTATAGTGAACGATCAGCTGATCGTTCCCTGCAGCCGGCCGCTGGGTGATCAGCTGATTGCTCCCTGCAGCCGGCCGCCGGGTGATCAGCTGATCGCTCCCTGCAGCCGGCCGCCGGGTGATCAGCTGATCGCTCCCTGCAGCCGGCCGCCGGGTGATCAGCTGATCGCTCCCTGCAGCCGGCCGCCGGGTGATCAGCTGATCGCTCCCTGCAGCCGGCTGCCGGGTGATCAGCTGATCGCTGTCACTTGCCGGCGCCCGGGCATGCCGGCGGGCGGGCGCTCAGCTGAGCGCTGTGACTTGCCGGCGGCCGGGCATGCTGGTGGCCGGTCATTCAGCTGAGCGCTGTCGCTTGCCGGCAGCCGGGCGCTCAGCTGAACGTTCGGCCACCGCGAGCCAAAATAAAGTTTGATTTAAAAAAAAAAAAAAAAAAAAAGAAGAGCATGCGCAGTGAAATCCAGAGGATTCCGCTGCTCAAAATAACGTTACATGCTGCGTTGCTCCCGCTGGGCGGAAGCAACGGATCGTCGCCCAGCGGAAGCAACGCAGCTCCTTTTGGTACAATCCGTCAACCATACAAGTCTATGGGAAACAGCGGAATCCGTTAACGGATTCCGCTGTTTCCCAAAAGGGCGGATTGTAACGGAAGGAAAATAACGCAAGTGTGAAAGTACCCTAATAGTGCATGGTCCATAGTGGTGGGGGAAAAAAATGTTTGTCTGAACAAACCCATTCAACCTGCATTGGTCCAATTTACACAGAAGGAAGATGCTAGTCCAAAATGAGGTCTTAATAGAAAAGCATTCCCTCTCTTAATAACGCAATAAATATTATACTGTCTGCAGAATTGATGCATAATTTTGCTAATGAAATTTCTCATTGGAGGGAGGGGGAGAAAATCAATATCAGAATTAGAGATGGGCGAATGGTGAAATATTTGGGTTTGGATCAGGCTATCCGAACACCTAGTACTATTCCAGTATTTGTAATGAACTTGACGTATGTCAATGGAGAATGAGCATTTTTCTTGAAGACTTCCCAGAAAAATGCTTGGGTTCCCCAGTGACTTGCATTAGATTGGTTATTAGTGACGAATACTGGAATAGTTACTAGGTATTCTGATAGCATAATCTGAACATTTCACTGTTCGCCCATGTCTAACCATAAGCACATGTAAAGTTTTTTTGCAAACCAAAACAGCTTTCTGTTCCTGCCCATGGTGTCATTATGTGCCAATTGACTTTTTTTTTTTCTTTGCAGTATGCTTTCATTTCACTAACACATTTACAAATACCTTTTTTTTGTTTGTATGACCGAAGCATAGATTTAGATGTATACACTGAAGTCTAGTTAAATCCCACACAACTACTCAAAGCCAAGTATTTGGCCTGTTTAACCCACTGGAATGGTACTTTACTTTTTTTTCCCAGCACTGGCGTGGTGCTAAGTCCTGTGTAGAGTTGAGCGAGTACCTAACAATTCGTAATCGCGATACTCGTAACGAGTACTGTCTAATATTCGGAATGAATACACGAGTAGCGTGTGCAATGCAAGTCAATGGGGAAAACTCTCTCAAAGTAATGAGCAACCAGAATGCTGTATTATTCGTGCGAATAGTGCGGCATTCGGGTTACTCATTACTTTGCGAGTATTTCCCCATTGACTTGCATTGCACACGCTACTCGTAACAAATACGCGAGTATTAGACTGTACTCGTTACGAGTATAGAGAGTACGAATAGTTAGCTACTCACTCAACTCTAGTCCTGTGCTCCATTTCTGGTCCTACGGTGCCATCTCGTGACTGCAACTTCTGACTTGTATTGGGAGTTAGTGACATAACTTCTGGCCAGTCTGAGAGCAAGAATGAGGCTCTCATAGACTTGTATTGAGTTGTGACCTCCAGAAACACTGGAGCAGCTGGCAGTCCACTAACTGGGCATTGGTGATGACAACTGAGGAGGAGTATAAAACTAAGTGCATGTAACTTAGATTTAAAGCACCACTGGGGAAAAAAAAAAAAAAAGAAAAGCACTGGAGTCCCGTGACATGTCTCATACTCCCCTACCACCATCTTCTGTTATTTTTGCTGCACCTGTCGGGCTGAATCTGGGATCTGCAGGCTGCTCCAGTGTTTTCTGGAGGTCACAACTGAATACAACGCTATGAGAGCATTGTTCTGGCTCTCTGATGTATTGAGCGCTTGTGACATAACGTCTGACTTCCGGCCAGTCAGAAGTTAGTCAAAAGATGGCGCCACAAGTCTAGAGAAATGCTGAAAAAGCATGACAATGAAGAGAGGGTATTATGGGGGTAGGGGACTTGGTATTAGGGTAGGATTCCACTGGCGAGAGACTCGAGCGTATCTCGCATCGCACGGCCTGCCTCTCTCCCGACAGGAGTGGGTTAGCTGCATCTATTTCTATGCAGATGAGACGCTCCCGTCGGGAAAGAGGCAGGCCGTGCCAGGAGATGTGATGCGAAATACGCTCGAGTCTCTTGCCAGTGGAATCCTACCCTTAAAGCACCACTCCAGCCTTTTTTTTTGTCAGCGCTGGAGTGGCGCTTTAAGGCTATGTGCGCACTTACCGGATTTTGCCGCGGATTTTTTGCGGTTTTGCTGCATGTTTCGCTGCAGAAAATGTTCATAACATCTCTGCAGTGAATCACCAGCAAAACCTATGGGCAAAAAAAATCCTAGACGGAATTTGACAGCTGCATGTTTTGCTGCGGGATTCCCGCAGCAAAAACAATTGCATGTCAATTCTTTTCCGCACGTCGCTGCGGGATTTCACTCCATTGACTCCAATGTTAATCGTGAAATCCCGCAGGGAATAACGCAGGCAGCAAATTCTGTGCGGTTTACTGCGTTTTTGCTGCGTTATTCCCTGCGGTATTTCGCGGTTTACCTCCAGTAATGTACATCGCCTGTCTGCGGTTTTGCAGGGAAGTGATGTCATTACAGGAAGAGGAAGCGGAGGAGAGAGTAAACACAAACACAGATCACAGACACACAACACAGACACACAACACAGACACAGGACACATAGAAAGAAAACGGAAATATAGAAAACAAAGAACGTGGGCTCCGCTGTATATTTACCTTCCAGCCAAGGTAAGCACACAGCGGCGGCCCGGTATTCTCAGGCTGGGGAGGGAGAGGGGCAGGGTTAATGTCCCCCGCCTCACTCCCACCTCCCGCAGCCGAGAATATCAGCCGCAGCTGCCCCGGGACTGTCGCATGCATTATGTGGCAGCACCGGCGTGTCCCCGGCTCTTCCTGCAGCCGTGTAGCAGTGGCAGCAGGGTAATACAAGGGGTTAATGGTGGTGGATCACCGCCATTAACTCCAGGCTTGATCATGGCAGCGTCTATGTGACAGCTGACATGATCAACCCGTAAGTAAAGTGAATAAAACACAGACACCGAAAAATCCTTTATTTTAAATAAAACAAACAAGCCTCGTTCACCATTTTATTAACCCCTCCCGCACCAAAGCTCCGGCGTAATCCACACCGCTCAGACGTAATCCACAGGTCCTGCGCTGCTTACATCCAGCCGCGACTGTCACAGACACAGTGCTGAATCAATGCAGCAGACAGCAGAGGTAATTACCGGTCATTTCCCACGGCCGGTAATGTGAACTCACTGCCGACCGTGGGAAATGCAGCGATCTGTCCTCTATCTATCCCTCTATCTATCTATCCCTCTATCTATCTACTATCTCAGAATTAAATGATTTTTTTTTTCCAATGTGCTTTATTGCATTGAATGCAATAAAGCACATCCCAACCAGCACGGCAAAACCGCGGCCAAACCGCATGCGGTTTTCGGGTGCGGTTTGCCGCGGTTTTTTACTGCAGGTGCGGTAATCTTTGAGAGCATGCGGAATTTTCAAGAAAATTCCATTTCCCAGTGCGCACATAGCCTAAAGGGCTAGCCTTGGCATATAATACCTAGTTGAAGCGTTCAGCAAGACTTGGTGGACTCTGTCGTGCTGCTCATCTCCAATAGGCAGAAATGATGCATGACAGAGCACGCTGTGATTCAGTCTGCATCATTATATTCAAGGCCCCATCAGCACATTTACCAACATCCACTTTTGTAAGGTTTAAGGTCCCACGAAGAGGTTGACACTGTATTTTTGCTGCACAAAAAGTGGATGAGACATAGAACTCTCATACCCACAGTGTGTTTTTTATTTTTTTAACTTGGTGTCAACTGACCTGGGGAGTACGTTTCGAATCTACGTCAATTTCTCTTGCAGGTACGCTGAGTTTTATTTGCCGGTTTCCCCCCCCCCCCCAAAGAATTGCATTAAGGTTGAGGACACTGGCATTATTGCATGTCAATCGCATGACACTCAGCTCCCGTTCTGCTGGAGTATAAGCCGAATGTCATGCAATTGACATGCCACTGTGCTGCGATCCTGTGATCACAGCACAGCTGCGGAGGACAGGGTGGGCGCTGCAGAGGAGAGGGAGGAAGTAATCTCTTCATCGTCTCCCGTCAGCTGATGCGTATATCGCACTGCACGCTAATGCGAAAGTAATGCGATATTTCTCTCTCATCCATAGACTTGAATGGGTGTGAGTGGAAACAAATTTGATTCCATCCCACAGCATGCTGTGATTGTTTTCTCGGTCCAATTAGGGCTGAGAAAAAAAAAATCGCTCATGGGAGCTGCCCCATAGAGTAACATGTCGCATTCCACTTGCTCAGTTTTTCCTCCCGTGTGTCTTTACCTTAAATCTGCATATAAAAACAATTGAAATGTGCAGAGGAAAAGCACATATACTCATGTGCATATTCTATTAAAGTTTTGACAAAGCCAAATACCAGGAGGTATCAAAATCAAAGATTTGTTTAAAACCGAGCACACCAAAAAGACAAAAAAAATAAAAAAAAATGGGATAAAGATGTGAAAAAAAAGCACTAAAAAAATGCAATCAAGAAAAACTCAAGTAGCCTAATTTACGTAATAGGTGCAGAAATGTTGCAAAAAATCTGCAAGATCAAAAACTCATTGTGGGAATGTAACCTAAGGCTGTGTGCCCACAATTTGGGTACAGAAGTGTTTTGGATTTAGCGTGTTTTTGCTGCATCCAAAATGCTGCATTGTACAGTACAAGCACAGTGTATGGGATTGATAGAAAACACATGCCCACTGTGCTTGTTTCCCGCAGCATAAACTGACCTGTGGTGCGACTTCCCAAGCCGCAGCATGTCAATTTATTGCTGCAGAGCCGCGAGTGTTCACCGCAAAGAGAATAGAGAGAGACTACAACGCCCCAAACCCTGATCGTGGGAACGGGCAGCTGCAGTCTCCTGGGGAGAAAATTTACGGCCCCGCTGGACGGCTGATGCAGATAGGGGCCACATACCCTAAGGGAACCACAATTCCTGGCCTGCTTATTGGTCTCCTTGCTCTGAACTAACCTCATATACACTTTAAAAGCTGTTAATTCATATCCAAAAACTTGTGGTCAGGCAGTGCGTTTTACTTAACCCCCCCCCAGTCCAGTAACATGAATATATCTTTATACTCCTCAACTAGCATAGAAATCCCATTAAAGATCGATTTGGTGTCTATTCTCTTACCTTTTCTCCATTCTTCTGGTCTTCTTAGGTCACAAAACTCAAAATTTCAATTAGCTGAAAATCCGCGTGGCTACAATAGATCAGCTTTATAAGCAGTGAGACCGCAGGTATTGTTCCTACAGTTTTCCTAACACTCACCAGTTTCTGAAACACGTGAACACATTTTCAATACACAGGTTCTTACAATAAAGAATTTAATTTGTTTAAATAAAGCTGTGGATTTTATTAGAAAGAGTGCATGAGCCATATTTTCTGTTGAAAAGATACGTACAATAGCATCGCATTGACGAAACTCGGCACACCTGCACGTCCGGTCATTGGGTGACATCACAGATGTGCCTTTGTGCAGCAGAATACCGGTAAGTTACTGTTTCGCCGGCATAGGAGCTTCATCAGGTCACCAAGTGGTTTTGCACTCATATCTTACCGCATGTGTTCTGGATATTGACGTCTTCGAGCTGCTCGAAGCTGAAGGATTTTTCAGCCGTAGAAAACTGAACATAAATAATAATCCACAAGCTAATAACGCACTGGCCCGACAGTTCATAAGTGTCCTTTATCAGGGTGATATGCACCAACACTTGTTTTTAAATTGTACAGAAAAGTCTATAGCAGACAGTGATAAACAATTGCCCACCACAAAAAAAATGTATATTGCGCAGTATCAATTTTTTCTTTTTAGGTGGTGTCCAATGGCCAACATCAGAGTATTGCTTTATAGTGGTGGTACATGTCCGGATATTGTGATATAAACAGACCCTAAAGTACATCTTGCTTTACAAGGCAGCGGTCCTTGGCTATCGATGGGCCAGCTCACCCTCTCTGTACTGTAAACAGGACTTAAAGGGGTTTTCCATGATCAACTGTCGTGGTCTGAAATGCTTGTATACATCTAAAGCCGGTTTAAGACGTCTGTATATAGATCGCAGTGCCTAGAATGAGGCTATAAATTTGGGTCAGGAAGCTTGCGGTCAATCAGGATATTATGCCCCCCCCCCTCCTCGATCCAGTTTACTAAATTGTCACAACTACAATGCACAACACCATTGTGATCAATCACTGCAGCAGTGGTGATGTGCAATCATTGAGTTTAGGGGATCTGCCAAGGTAAACATCACAGAGGTGAGGGCAGGATCGACTGCAGCGGTAATGTGCAATCATTGAGTTGAGGGGGATCTTCCGAGATAGATGGCACAGAGTTGAGCTCGGGATCGGCCTCAGCAGTGATGTACAATCATTGAGTTCAGAAGATCTACCAAGGCAGATGGCACAGAGCTGAGCGCAGGATTGGCTGCAGCGGTGACAAAATTGAGTTCAGGGAATATGCCAAGATAGACGGCACAGAGCTAAGCAGAGGATTGGCTGCAGTGGTAATGTGCAATCATTGAGATCAGGGGATCTGCAGAGATGGATATCACAGAGCTGAGTGCAGGATCAGCTGCAGCGGTGACATGCAATCATTGAGTTAAGGGGATGTACCAAGGTAGACGGCACAGAGCTGAGCTCGGGGGTCGGCTGCAGCGGTGATGTGCAATCATCATGTAAGGGGATCTGCCAACATAGATGGCACAGTGCTGAGCTCAGCTGCAGTGATTGGTGATGTGCAATCAGTGACCTCAGGGGGTCCGCCAAGGTAGATGGAACAACGCCGAGATAAGGATCGGCTGCAGCGGTGATGTATATTGTATTTGAGACATCACCACTGCAGTTAAAAAACTAAAATCAGAAGTGGAGGTCGAGCACTGGACCCAAAGAATCTAGTAGGGTTTTTTTTTAGACATATACAAGCTTTTGTGGACATGAAAGCTGATTGTGGAAATCATAAGCTGTTGGCCGAACTATCTCCCCCAACACCCGCCATAAACAGGAACACTCGGTTAAGCGTTCCAGTGCTCTGTATAAGAAGCATCTCACCGCTGAACAAATAAATGAGCGATTGAATTCTAACCATCTGATCCTTATCTTGCACAATATCATCTGTCTGGGGAAAGGCAGGAGGTCCACGTCCAATATACCGGCCAATACTAATGTGTATGGGGCGTTTATGGTTTTGTTTTTTTTTTTATAAGAAAAGCACATGTGTGAAGTGACATCATCTGAGAAGGGAAAGTGGGTCGCAACTCACAGGGCAAAGACAAACGTCTGACAATCTGATCTTTTAACCTTTAGATATACTGCAAATATAATTTTACGGGCCTAGAAAATGCCTAAAAAAATGCAAAAGAAAAAATATTATTCCATTGGAGATCTGCAGCTTTATTCCTGAATAGTGCTGGGACGCAGTGTATTTAACAGCAGAAATTGTGTCAAAATTATCACAATGTGAAATGAGAACCAGCTCCTAAATGTCCAAATCATGAATTGCTCAATTATAGAATAAAAGAGGGAAAAAAAAAAAAAGCAATAAACTTGGAATTGTGCATGTGTGAATAGATATTGTACTTGGATCATTATTAACAAGCGGAAACATATAAGCAATCAATAGACGTATTACAGCTTAATAATAAATAGTGAATGGAGCATTGTATAAAACATGGAGACTCCAAGGACTGCGGAGGACAAAGTATGGGGGTGGAGCAGGGGGAAAATATCCCCAAGTAGGATAGAAAATTGCTAAAACAGTTATTTATAGTGAAATTATTTCTCTGCATAGTTTTTACATTTTTGATTTGATGTGTAAAATACAGCAATGAGTTAGAAATAAGAATTAAACAGGTTTACATGTAAATAAAGCTTTACCATTGTACGACAAAAGTTCCACAAATTGGAAATATACATTGGGGGACATTTATTTATAATTCCACAGTGAGAGCATGTGTGGTGCATGGTAAAAACATCGCCAGGTTGGACTTTATCTACTTAGCACAATAATAATAAAAAATCTGATGTTTCAATGACCAACAACGTCTTGTAACATTTGTATGGATCAGAATAAGCGGCAAAGGCATCACAAGTTTGGAGTGAAATCATTCCAGAGACTCTAAGGACCAGGCCTATCTTCTGTTAACTACAAAATAAATATTATAATATATATTTTATTATTTTTTTTTTATTGTATGATTTTATTTAGCTGGCATTAGATGCATATTTTCATGTACGTGCATGTGGGAAGCGATTAGTGAGCACGGCACGCGTTTCAAGTCTTCATTCACTGAATATACCCAAGAACATTTCTATTCATTGCCAACCTTTCTAGATCGTGGAAATGAAGGAACAGAACTGTATAAAGTGTCAGAACTTAATTATACAATGATTAAGCTTTATTTATAGAAAACCAAATAATTATTTAACAATAAAGTGGGAAAAAATAAAAATTATATTGGCGGTTCAACATGTCTGAGAAATTACAGATGTCCGCTCTACTGACATGTCTATTTTAGCACAGCAAACAGAAGTATTTACTAAAACAGACATGGAGAGGTTGTAGATCTTCTTTGAATGGGATCTGTCAGCAGGTTTTTGGTATGTAATCTGAGAACAACATGATTTAGGGGCGGATACTTTAAATACAGCAGTGTCACTTATTGGACTGTGTTTTCGTTTGGATAAAGAAGGGAATTTTGTTTACTTACCGTAAATTCCTTTTCTTCTAGCTCCTATTGGGAGACCCAGACAATCAGTGTTTTATCAGCAGGAGATTATCACTATAGGACTAGATGTCTCGTGCCTCCTGGTTACACACATCCTCACCAATGATTACCAGCAATGTCAATATACAGTGTACACAGAAAGCTGTCAATCAGTGGGGTGGACCAACTCTGCTAGATCTGCAGCAGAAAAAAACAGTGATTGTACCACCCAGTAAACTGATACATTGCTGGAATCAGGGTCTCGGTCCCTACATCACACGGCTGTCAGATTACATAGCAAAGACCTGCTGACAGACTCCCTTTAAAAGGAAAACAGTCAGACCAATAGTAATATGACCAATGCAGATAGCTTGATGGAAATTGTGTTGGCGGATTCAATTTAAGGCCATATTCACACATCTATGTTTAAAGCGGAGCATTTATTTACCCTGTCATGCACATCACAGTTTAACCTATTGAAATGTCTGAATTTGATCCATGAATTGGGTCAAACTCGTACATGGCTTAAACTTTTTTTTTTGCTGATCACAAAAAAAAAGAAACTATGTGTGGAAATCACCATGGGCTAAAAAATGTCCGTGTTGTATCAGTTTTAAAAATAAAAATTGCACAGGTACGCAAAATAGATGTGTGAATGAGGTCCAAGACTGCTCGAAGGCTGGAATACCGTACTATTGCATTATAGCGTCCTAATGATAGCAGCTGCATGCATAGTATTACTGAGTGGGAAATGGATGTCCAGTGTATGGGCATCATTTCCCATGGGATCAATAAAGTGTATTGTATCGTATCGTATGCTCTGTAGTGCAGTTCACATGTTACAATCGTATTAAAAGGGAATCTGCCACCTAATCTGAAAGCAGCATAACGTAGGGGCAGAGATCTTGATTCCAGCAATGTGTCACTTACTGAGCTGCATAGTGTAGTTTTCATAAAAATCACTGTTTAATCAGCAGCAGATCATCATTACAGGACTACTTGGCATGCTGCAGGTAGTCCAGAACATTCATGAGCTCTGTATAACTGCTAAATCTGCAGCAGAGAAAACATTGACTTTATCAAAATTACCGTAAACAGCTCAGTAAGTGACACATCGCTGGAATCAGGGTCTCTGTCTCTATATTATGCTGCTCTCAGATGGGGGAGCAAAAACCTGGTGGCAGATTCCCTTTAAGGATTCTAATATACAGCATGAGAACAGTTATTGGGGGTCACTGTTCTTCTCAATTTAAGGTTATGTCAAACATTTTTTTTTTTTAGAGAGAAAAAAAAAATACACCCAATTTTGACCCCGAAGCCAGAAGTGGATTCAGCAGATAGGATCTTTTTGGATCTACTTCTAGCTAAGAAGGGTCAAAAAAAATAAAAAATAGAATTAGTCTTACCGGTAATTCGGTTTCTAGGAACCCTCCACGACAGCACCAGAGAAGGTTTACTCTCCTGTGGTGCTGTCATGGAGGGTAACCGGAAAAAAACCCACATTAAATTTTCAGTGGCGTTTTTCCAAAAGCAAACAAATCCCCCTTTCCCATGAAGCCGTCCCCTGCAGCGCCTTTTCTGTTATTATTTAGCTGTGATAGGTCTATTGTTGCACGAATATCCTTTTTGTATTGCTGGAAGCCTTCATGTGATGTCAGAAAGTGAATGACGAGGTTTGGGTTTAATGAAAGAATAAGAAAAGTCTTAGTCACAGAACTTTTTTTTTTTCTTTTTTCCAAACAGCAATGAAATCATTCACACAAAGAAAAAAAAACAAACAAAAAAAATTGCAAATTTGATAAGTAATCACCACCTGTCGGCCGAAGGTAACCACTGCACCCCTGAGCTGCAGCCGGGAGCCACGCACAGATCTGAGATTGATATATACAACAGAAGAAAAAAAAAATAATCCCGCAACTGCTGCTGAGGGGGTGTGAGAAAGTCCGATATGACGCACTGGTTGATCCGCTGACACACGACAGCCTCCATTCACTCCAATACAATAACTATTTCACCGATACTTTCCTGGATTTAGATCTCGCTGTAGATCGATATTTACATTGAGCTCTGCAGTCATGATCTGCTATTGCCACCGTTCAGACAAGCATTGGAAAGGGAGCATGGTGTGTACTGTGATGTACTGCCGATGGGAGGTGCTGGGAACACTGGACATGGAGGAGCAAGTCAGAGAGGGCGCGGCCCATGCCTTTTATATAGGGAACATGTATTCAAATTCGACTTGGATAACTGCTCTTTTTCTTTTTTTAAAGAGGACCAACCACCAGGATTTTCCTATATAGTTTCTGAAATACAGGCAAGTAAAGTTTGTGAATTGCACAGGTATTTGATTGATAGGTGCAACGGAATATCTAATAGGTGGGTTTGGTTTTGTTAGTTATTCCCGCCACTGTCTGCTGCCTGTCCTTCATCCCCCTGTCTCTGTTATTACAGGGGGGGGGGGGGGACAGAGAGGGGAGGGGAATTAAGAAATGACAGGGAGAGGAGGAAGAAAGGACGGGGAGGGGAATTAAGAAAGGATAGGGAGGGGAATTAAGAAAGGACAGGGAGGGGAATTAAGAAAGGATAGGGAGGGGAGGAAGAAAAGGACAGGGAGGGGAATTAAGAAAGGACGGGGAGGGGAATTAAGAAAGGACGGGGAGGGGAATTAAGAAAGGACGGGGAGGGGAATTAAGAAAGGACGGGGAGGGGAATTAAGAAAGGACGGGGAGGGGAATTAAGAAAGGACGGGGAGGGGAATTAAGAAAGGACGGGGAGGGGAATTAAGAAAGGACGGGGAGGGGAATTAAGAAAGGACGGGGAGGGGAATTAAGAAAGGACGGGGAGGGGAATTAAGAAAAGACAGGGAGGGGAGGAAGAAAGGACAGTGAGGGGAGGAAAGACAGAGGCAGGAATAACTAGTAAAACCTGACCCACCTATTAGATATTCCGTTGCACCTATCAATCAACAGTGCATTTCACACACTTTACTTGCCTGTATTTCAGAATGTATACATCCGATCTCACAACTAAAGGTCTGTATAGAATCAGCATGATAGCGCCAGTATAGCACTGGCTTTAGTTTATATAGGAAAATCCTGGTGGTTGGTCCTCTTTAAGTAAATAATACATAAAAGGGAAAGGAGAAGACGTGTTAAACTAGACAGAAATTTACTACCTACATTTGGGTTAGACCTGCCGTCTGAATGATGTACCACAGAGTAAGGCTGTACCCACCATTGTGCCGCACTGATTAGCCAGCTTATACCGAGTGAAACTGCAATGTTTTGCCATTTTTAGTGATGGACAAAAAAAACAAAAACAAACAAAAGAATAAACAAAAACAAAAAAAACTGGTTGCCCACTAATTTTCCTCCTAGCAAACCTAGTTTCCCACACAAGCTTCCTCCATGCTGGGCGTCTCCAGTACCTGTGTTGTATAGCCACCCCTGAGCTTCTAGTTCAGTGTCTTAGACATGATTTTTTTTTCTTTTTTTTATAACAAATTCTGTACAAAGGAACTGTCTGTGAAATAAAGGGAAGGAACAGATATTTACCCCGTCAATCCTGCTGTGGTTCCTTTCTTAAAACTGTACTAAATACAGCTGGGAGGGGGCAACCATTCTAGCTCGCTTTCTACAAGACTTATTCTTCTTAGCAGTCTATTAGATAATCTGAGTCCCAAACCCAATCTTAAAAAAAAAAAAATAAAATAAAAAAAAAAAATTATAAATCTATTTCAAATAAAATAACCCTCAAAACCTACAATGAAAGGAGCAGTAGTTTATCCCAGGGCACCCTGCCCGCCTCCATTTATATCGCTGCGGAGCCCCTTTTCCGGGACATTCCAGCACAGAGAGCCACAATGGAAATCCCGGCATCCTCTTGCTTTAGAAGAGCTGGTCGGGCTGTGGGAGGGCGCCTGCTAAGTGTCTCATTTTGTGTCTCTATCCCTTACAGAGGAGAAAGCCCTGTTAAAGTTTGAGTTCGTTGGCAATTTTGGAGGCAATGTTCTTAAATGCCATGGAGGTGCCGGAAATTCTCTTGAAGCGCACGCCGTTGAGGGATAGCCGTGGAAGCTTGCACACCTCCATCTCCCACTGGACGTAGCTGTCATGGCCCGGGGAGCCGTGGACACAAAGCAGCATGTACTTCTCTTGTGACTCGTGTTGGCAGTTATTGGCATCCAGCACTTTGCGGATTTCGCTCATCATCTCGTTGGGCTCCATCGAGCTGGTGGTTTTCATGCTCCACGTGAAGCGCAAAGAGCGTGGCTTGGAGTCTCTCAGGTCATCTTTCTCTTTTTCTGCAACAGTCAGCTGAGGCCTGGAGACGTAAGCGAGATACAACCACAATTAAGGTCACATAAACGTCTTCTAAGATTATAGGGGCCATCCACTACCTTTACATTGGTGGCCATCAAATGTGTGATCAGCCGAGGTCTGAAACCCAGTAGAAAACAGAAGCGCAGATAGGGTCTTAGCAGATAAAATAAATGAGTAATGTATAACATTATACACTTACCAAATGAGGTTGTGAAGGGTCACAACCACCACAAATAGCATGAGATAATGGCGGCTGCCACAGCCCCACGTGCATAAGTCTTCAAAGCAGGAGGAGATAATGGGTTAACGCCGCGCAATCCGCCAGAAAAGGATGTAGAAATGTTGATTAATAACTTTTATTCCATAGGTCTACGCGTTTCGAGGTATGAAACCTCTTCCTCAGGACCAGAATATCAACAATGCATTGTTGATATTCTGGTTCTGAGGAAGAAGTTTCATACCTCGAAACGTGTAGACCCATGGAATAAGAGTGTTATTAATTAATCAACATTTCTACATCCTTTTCTGGCGGATTGCGCGGCGTTAACCCCTTCTCTCCTCCTGCTTTGAAGAGGTCTGAAATCCAGCACTCCCACCGACCAGCCGTTTTCAGTGCCGGCAGCCGGAAATGCTCCATTTCGGAGTTGCCCTGTCTTCTGATAGCGGTTACAGCTGGTTACTGAACATCTCCCTTCTATTCTAATCAATAGGAGGTGGATGTTCAGTAGCCGCTGCTGCTATCAGAAGATGTGGAGCACTTTCAGCTGCTGCCGCGAACAAGAACAGCTGATCGGCAAGGGTGCTCGGTGTTTTTCCTTGGCCGATCAGACATTGATGATAGGCCTTCAACGTAAAGTAGTGGACAACCTTTTAAATATTTCCCCACCAAACTGTTGTCAAAACGTCGTAAATTGATCAGTGAGCAACTTAGCCTATGTTCACACCTGCAGAAGGACACCATCTACCCCCATTAATTATCACGGGGTTTGCCATTCTAAAAATACAATTTCTGGATGATGTTTTGCTTATATTTCCATCTTTTTGCAACAGTTTCACTTTGAATATCAATTTTGTCTGTTTTAAGGATGAAACAGACAAACGAAAGTCCCAAATGCAAGTGTGAACTTGGCCTAAAATCACTTACATACAACGGTTTCTGGAGGCTCTAACAATTGTGATATCACTAAGGAAAAACACTTTTTTGTGCAATTTGTCTTCACCCGCTTTTGAAATGGAGAGAACCACGTGTTCCTTATCATTGTAGAAACATCCCCGCAATCACTTATCGGTCATTTATCTTTCCGTGTAAAGTGCGTTTCACACATCCGACATGCACAGTTCTCAATATCTGGCCCGGTTGAAGGTCTCCAAAAGTTTGGACACACCTTCTCATTCAAGGAGTTTTCTGTATTTTCATGACTCTGAAAATTGTAGATTCACATTGAAGGCATCAAAACTATGAATTAACACATGTGGAATGAAATACTTAACAAAAAAGTGTGAAACAACTGAAAATATGACTTATATTCTAGGTTCTTCAAAGTAGCCACCTTTTGCTTTGATGACTGCTTTGCACACTCTTGGCATTCTCTTGATGAGCTTCAAGAGGTAGTCACCGGAAATGGTTTTCACGTCACAGGTGTGCCCTGTCAGGTTTAATAAGTGGGATTTCTTGCCTTATAAATGGGGTTGGGATCATCAGTTGTGTTGTGCAGGAGTCTGGTGGATACACAGCTGATAGTCCTCCTGAATAGACTGTTAGAATTTGTATTATGGCAAGAAAAAAGCAGCTAAGTAAAGAAAAACGAGTGGCCATCATTACTTTAAGAAATGAAGGTCGGGGGGCGTGGCCTGGCCATGGAGGAGAGAAGACACGAGTAACTTCGCTCCCGTGCTGAGATCGGCCCCAGGTCCATAAAACCCCATAGTGCACAGCCAGATACACCCTCAATGTCGGCCAAACGGAGGGGAAACAAAGACAGACGTGCCTTGGACTTACCGACACCCTGCAGTCCCGGAATCACGCGATTCCTGAGAAGCGCGTCCGGCCTAGGGCAGCAGCGATTCAGCACTAAGATGGCGGCGGCAGCTTCCCCTGCAAACACCTCAGCGTGGAGAAGCAGAGTGGATGCAGAGCGGGACACCGGGGCTCAAAGCGCTGAATATGCAGCAGCGTTCCCACCACCCTCCGGATCAAAGCAGGAGATGGGGAGAAGAGAGACGCCTCAGACGGACCGGCACACAGATAACTCAGGCAAGATGGCGGCGGGGAAGCAGGGAGGAATGGAGCCACAAGATATGAAACAACCGAAGGTGGGGGGAGAGCGGCGATGTCCCAGTGGAGAGGAGGGGAACACAGGCAGGGGTTCTCAAGGCCCAACTGCAGTAGAGTCTGACATAGCCAATTTATCTCAGACAGATCCCAGGCATATATCCTCGGGCCTGCAGGGAAACACAGGAAGACAGGCATCAGGAGCTGTAGCTGTGACACACAGCTCAGATAAAGAGAGTCACTGTCACCCTCCTGAAAGTAATATCGACTGGAATATACAGCAGGAGAATAATAAGACCCTCTTGGCCCCAGATGCTAATATGGATGCCGCTACCCCCACTATGTCAAATGGACAAAATACAATAACATCTATGGTAGCTGTACCATCCTCCCCTGAAAGAGGACTGCTCCCTCATTTACTCAGGCCCACTGCTGCCAATGGGTTGACAGGAGAAACACCACAAAATGGTTCTCAACAAGATGACGGAGTATTGGAAGATTTAAAGGCACGGATACGGACCATCCCTACCAGGGAGGAGATGGAGAACTATATTACAAGAATGGAAGCCACATACAAGGCGGAATCATCCGCGATAAGAGGAGACATGCAAAAACTGACAGAAAGAGTGGAGAAATCTGAACACCTCACAGAAAAGGTTTCACAACAAATCACCACACAGGAACAGGCGCTAACTGAACAGGCTTCACAAATTGAATACCTGACAGATTTACTTGACGATTTAGAAAATAGAGGAAGGCGTAACAATATCAGAATAAGGGGTATCCCCGAAGCGGTGAGCCCACAGGATCTTGATGTAACACTGCGCCATCTGTTCAACTCAATATTAGATCTTCCTCCAGATGCTAAACTAGAATTGGACAGAGCTCACAGGGCGCTAGGCCCAAAACCAACACAAGGTGCTAACCCACGAGATGTCATATGCAAAATACATAAATATAAGAAAAAAGAAGATATTTTAACTAAAGCACGCCAGAAGGGCCAAATTATACTAAGGGGCACGCCTATTCTGCTCTTGCAAGACCTCTCTCGCCATACTCTACAAAAACGAAGAGTATTGAAACCCCTTCTTGATGTCTTAAAACATGAAAATCTTCTTTACTCGTGGGGATTCCCCTTCAAGCTACAGGTACGCCAAGCAGGTTCCCTACGGGTTCTCCGTGACCTAGCTGATATTCCGGAATTCTGTGCCGCTCTACAGATCCCTTTGATCCATATCCCTTCAGCGGACTGGCCTAGGGTACACAGAAGGGGGGAGAGTTTGCCTGCCCTGATGCCTTCGCTCCCACAACGACCTCGTGTCCAGAGAAACAGGGATGCCCCCCAAAGAGGAGGAATCAGAAGATCTAACACCTCATCTACACCTTAGAATTGACCTACACCTCCTGACACTCACTGAGCTTTCTCTGTGGAACTTTCCATACAGTAAGCCCCAATGGAGGGCCTTATTTTGGACGTCTTTTGCTTTTCACTTTTGTGGACAGTCTCCTGATCGATTACATTGAGCGACGATTTTCGATAGGATGGCGTTATCTATATGATTCCTACACTTACTTATGGCCTATGTAATATGCTATCGTAAAATGTTGCCATACTCGTATATGAGTATTACCAGAGCAGGCAGTTTGGCCTGATATTGCATATATCATATTTCACATTTCATATTTTATGGTTCATGTCTATGTCTTTGTTTTCACCTTTTCACCTTTGCTTACTTCATGGCTGTGGATGTTCCTGGGTGACCGGTCGTAGATCAAGGGTCACCGTATTAAGCATTTGGGCCTGGGGCTGGTTTGGCAGGGAACCAATCCCTAGTGGAAAGACAGTCCCCCCTATTGGGTCTCTACTCGCTGCAGGCAGGAGTAGAAATTAGTGACCCCCACCTTTTGGATTTATTGACTTATAGTCAAACTTCTATAATATATTTCATTTTCCCAAACTTCCTACATTCTATCTTTCCCCCATACCAACCCATCAGTTGAGTACTATACTTAGATCTATACTTAAATATTTTCACACACCCTCTTCTTCCTCTTCACTCTCTTTCTTTTCTTTTCCTCTTCTCTTCTTCTTTCTTTTTCTTTTTCTCTTTCTCCCTTATCCTCTCCTTCTCTCTTCTTTTCTCGCTTCCGCATAATACCAGCCCTACTTTCCTACATACATCCCTGAACCCAATCCTCTCGACCTCATCCCCTTTCCACTTCCTAGTGTCTTATATATATTTTTGATAACACCTGTCCCCCCCCCCTTTTTTTTTATCCTCTGAGGTCCCCAGAGCAACATGACTACGCTTAACTGCTGCTCAATCAACATACGGGGCTTCAACACCCCTCAAAAGCGTTCACAGGTCCTGTACTCCATGCATAAGAAACAAGTTCACGTCCTTATGTTACAGGAGACACATTTTAAAAAAGATCATGTACCCACACTTAAAGACAGATTTTTCCCTGTGTGGTTTCACAGCACCAACCCCGACTCTAGATCAAAAGGGGTCTCAATTGCACTTCATAAACAACTGGTGCACACTATAGTAGACTCAGACATTGATGAACAGGGTCGATATATTTTTCTTAAACTGAAAATAGCAAATTCTCTGTTCACACTGGCAAACTGGTACCTTCCCAACACTAATCAGATCTCTCATTGCAGAACCCTTTTAGCATTACTCGCTGTTTTTGCAGAAGGAACAACAGTAATCGGAGGGGATTTCAACTTTACAATGAACTCGGCTCTGGACTCTTCATCTGGACGGAACACCACTCGGGTCAGAGAATTTCGTGCCCTGAACCGGACCCTCCATGCCCTCCGGCTGATCGACGAGTGGAGAATTCTAAACCCTCAAGGTAGAGACTATACATATTATTCCCCACCACACAATACATACAGCAGAATAGATCTCTTTTTGGTGAGCCATGGGGCACTGGCATGGAACCCAAGAGCGGACATTGGGGAAATTTTCTGGTCTGACCACGCCCCTGTTTACGTGTCCCTTCAGGTCCCATCCTTTCCCCAGCGTTCGTGGACATGGCGACTGAACAGCAATCTACTTAAGGACACTCTTTGCTTAGAGGAGTTGAAAACTTCAATTGACTCCTTTACGCAAATACACAGCTCTGATCAGACTTCTTTGCCCATCCAATGGGAGGCATTAAAATGTGTCCTTCGTGGAGTACTAATCAAACATGGCTCCAGGATTAAAAAGGAAAAGGCAAAGGAGGTGGAAGAACTGCTGACACAAATTCACGAGCTAGAAAACTTACATAAATTAACACGCACTCCAACAGTCCTGGCAGACCTGGTCCTTAAGAGGGTCACGCTTAGAGACCTACTAGACCAGAGGTATTCCCGACACAGAGAGAGAGTCCAGGGTTATTATTATACATCCTCCGATAAATGTGGCCACCCCCTGGCGCGTCTCTTACACCCCAGGGCTAACACCTCATATATTCCTTATATCACGACTAGAGGCAATACAAAAACACACGACCCGACAGTAATACTAGAAACCTTCCGGTCGTATTACGAGGACCTATATAATATCAAAGGGCAGTACTCGGAACTACGGCCAGCGGACCTGATTGGGAAAATCAAGAGTTACGTGCGGGAGACGGCCCTACCACCCTTAGATAGCCCTGCGGTGGAAGCACTAGAGGGAGATTTTCTGGAATCTGACATATATAACGTAATTAAAAGCACACCCTCGGGAAAGTCTCCAGGCCCAGACGGATTTACCCCGGCCTTTTATAAAATACTCAAGGACCAATTAGCACCGATTATGACCAAAACGTTCAACTCAATCGATGGAGAGTCGCGGCTAACACCACAATCCTTGGAGGCCCACATTAGCGTGATCCCCAAGCCAGGAAAGGACCCATCTTTAGCTTCAAACTATAGACCCATATCTATCTTGAATATAGACCTTAAACTTTATTCCAAGTTATTGGCTGACAGGCTGGCCCCACTCCTGCCCTCCGTTATCAAATTGGACCAAGTTGGGTTCATTAAGGGTCGGGAGGCAAGAGATAATACGATCAAAACCCTATCTCTTATTGCTAGAGCCAAGAAAAAGTCAATCCCGTTGGGTCTTCTGAGTATTGACGCAGAAAAGGCCTTCGATAGGGTCCATTGGAGCTTTCTGAGGACAGCTCTGGAGCATTTGGGTTTGGGGCCTAAGTTCTTACAGAAAATTAATGCCCTATATGATAATCCATCGGCCAGGGTTAGAATTAACGGGACATTGTCTTCTTCCATTACGGTGAGAAATGGGACTAGACAAGGTTGCCCCTTATCCCCTCTCTTATACGTAGTGGTCATGGAACACTTAGCTAACGCACTTCGGGGAAACACAAACATTAAGGGGCTTCAGATTGGCGATAAACACCATAAAATTGCTTTATATGCAGATGACCTGCTAATATATGTCTCCCAACCCCATATTTCGTGCCCGGCCATAATGAAAGAACTCGATAGATTTAGCCTCCTGAGTAACTTTAAAGTTAACCTCACAAAATCCGAAGCCTTAAATATCTCGCTGTCACAGGAGGATGTTACAAAAGCGAGGAACAACTTCCCATTTAAATGGCGACCTTCCACCATCAAATACTTGGGCATCCATATACCGACAGATATCTCGAAGCTCTACACGCTCAATTACCTTCCACTGCTGGAGAATACAATTAAAAACCTGAAATCTTATGGGGGTTTAAGACTATCTTGGATGGGTAGAATGAATGTGGTGAAAATGGACATCCTGCCACGTTTTTTATATTATTTTCAGACTATCCCCATTTCTCCCCCCTCCAGCTTCTTTAGTAGCCTTCAATCAGCTATCATTCGCTTTGTATGGGGTAGGCTGAAGCCTAGAATCAATCTCCGCACCCTGACCCTCCCTAGGGCGCTGGGGGGAGCTGGTCTTCCCAATTTTAGGGGCTATATGCATGCTGCGGCCATGTCCCGCTTAGTGGACTGGCACTTTCACGAGGTCTCCAAGCAGTGGATACAGGTGGAGCAGGAGGGACTGGAGATACCACTTAGACACCTTCCATGGCTACCCATCACTGACCTCTCTGAAGTAGGCTCGTACTCAGAATTCACCAGAGATACTCTTAAGGTTTGGCATAAAATATCCAGTAAATTATCCCCTACACAACACAGCGGTCCTCTCACACCTTTATTCTCCACTCCATCGTTCCGTCCAGGATATCGACAAAAATGCTTTCTCAGCTGGAGGGCAGGGGAGGATACCCGAGTGGGGAGCATCCTGATTGATGGTAAGTTACCGACCCTCCAATTTTTTCAAGCTCAGCATCTGGGAGGAGGGAAGAAGTGGTTGGAATTTTTTCAGCTGCAGGCCTTTGTAGCCGAGCTGGGGTCCAGCGGCCGAGTTCGAGACACATGTAACGCCATTGAAGAACTGTTTACGAAAAAAGAACAACCTGAACATCCAGTTTCTCAGTTGTATACCATTCTTAATGAAATTGGATCGGCAGGCAAGCGAGGTTACCAGTTGGCTTGGGAAAGTGAACTGAAACAAAGTATTTCACCAGCTGAATGGGAAAAATGCTTTTTGTTCACACATAAATTAGCTGCTACATGTGCCACACAGGAGAAAAATTTTAAAATCCTAACGAGATGGTACCAATTTCCAGCTAAGCTTCATTCAATATTCCCTACGGTATCGGCGATGTGTTGGAGGTGTGGACGGGAGGTTGGCACAATGACGCACATCTGGTGGGAATGTGAAGGAATACAACAGTTCTGGCAGAAAGTTCTCTCGAACTACCATCTCATATCTGGGAAAGCAGTTGAGAACTGTCCCAAGATAACACTCCTCTCCATTTTACCTCATTCTATCACATATCATAAGCGAGATATTCTGCGGTTCTGCCTAGCGGCGGCACGCTCCACCATTCCTAGATACTGGAAAACCTCCACAATCCCTCCTATTTCCGAATGGTATATGGAGATGGCAAATATTTGTAGGATGGAGGAGCTTGCGGATGAGAGCGCAGACACCAGAAATACATTTTACAGGACCTGGAACGAGTGGATAATGTTTAGGGATTCACCTGACTTCCATAAATTATTTTAAAAAAAAAGGTAGACCTCAGAGGAACCACCACCTCCCACCCCTTCCCCCCCCCCCCCTTTTTTTTTTTTTTTTTTTCTTTGTCCATCTCCTTTCTTCCCCCATCCCTTCCACACTCTCACATACCGCTCTCTTGCGCTTTTCTCCTAATCTTTTTCCTCTCTTATACTGTCAAACTCTTTATACATATGGTATTTTCGGCTGATCCTACATCGGCATGTTATGGACCTGCACATTCACGAACTTGTTGTTTATTGTTTATTGTTCATTACACAAATTTCAATGGTCTTGAAAATGCCTAAGATTCGATATGCTACGTATATGTAACTTCAGCAAGTTTCTTTCTCTACATAACTTGTTATATGACGTTATAAGACGATACTTTGTTATTTTGTAATTCTGATAATTTTCAATAAAAATAGATTGAACATAAGAAATGAAGGTCAGTCAGTCCGAAAAATTGGGAAAACTTTGAAAGTGTCCCAAAGTGCAGTGGCAAAAACCATCAAACGCTACAAAGAAACTGGCTCACATGAGGACCGCCCCAGGAAAGGAAGACAGAGTCACCATTGCTGCGGAGGATAAGTTTATCAGAATCACCAGCCTCAGAAATTGCAGGTTAACAGCAGCTCAGATTAGAGACCAGGTCAATTCCACATAGAGTTCTAGCATCAGACACATCTCTAGAACAACTGTTAAGAGGAGACTTTGTGCAGCAGGCCTTCATGGTAAAATAGCTGCTAGGAAACCACTGCTAAGGACAGGCAACAAGCAGAAGAGATTTGTTTGGGCTAAAGAACACAAGGAATAGACATTAGACCAGTGGAAATCTGTGCTTTGGTCTGATGAGTCCAAATTTGAGATCTTTGGATCCAACCACCGTGTCTTTGTAGAAAAGGTGAATAGATGGACTCTACATGGCTGGTTCCCACCGTGAAGCATGGAGGAGGAGGTGTGATGGCGTGGGGGTGCTTTGCTGGTAACACTGTTGAGAATTTATTTAAAATTGAAGGCATACTGAACCAGCATGGCTACCACAGCATCTTGCAGTGGCATGCTATTCCATCCGGTTTGTGTTTAGTTGGGCCATCATTTATTTTTCAATAGGACAATGACCCCAAACACACCTCCAGGCTGTGTAAAGGCTATTTGACTAAGAAGGAGAGTGATGGGGTGCTACGCCAGATGACCTGGCCTCCACAGTCACCAGACCTGAACCCAATCGAGATGGTTTGGGGTGAGCTGGACCGCAGAGTGAAGGCAAAAGGGACAACAAATGCTAAGCATCTCTGGGAACTTCTTCAAGACTGTTGGAAAACCATTTCCAGTGCCTACCTCTTGAAGCTCATCAAGAGAATGTCAAGAGTGTGCAAAGCAGTAATCAAAGCAAAAGGTGGCTACTTTAAAGAACCTAGAATATAAGACATATTTTCAGCTGTTTCACACTTTTTTGTTAAATATTTCATTCCACAATGAGTTAGTTCATAGTTTTGATGCCTTTAATGTGAATCTACAATTTTCAGAGGCATGAAAATAAAGAAAACTCTTTGAATGAGAAGGTGTGTCCAAACTTTACTTTGTCTGTACTGTGTGTGTGTATATGTAATATATATATGATATACACACACATACATTTTTTTTTATAACCATACATTTTATTTATATATCTATATCCATCCATCCATCCATCCATCCATCCATCCATCCATCCATCTATATAAAGAGAATTTTGTTTACTTACCGTAAATTCTTTTTCTTATAGTTCCGTATTGGGAGACCCAGACATTGGGTGTATAGCTTCTGCCTCCGGAGGACACACAAAGTACTACACTAAAAAGTGTAGCTCCTCCCTCTGAGCTTATACACCCCCTGGAGAACCAGATCTAGCCAGTTTAGTGCAAAAGCTGAAGGAGAATAGCCACCCACAAGTAAAAACAGAGCAAGAACCGGAACAACCGGAGCCTCTGTCTACGACAACAGCCGGTGATAACACACGGAACAAGAAAGTGCCAACAGGCAACAGGGAGGGTGCTGGGTCTCCCAATACGGAACTATAAGAAAAAGAATTTACGGTAAGTAAACAAAATTCTCTTTTTCTTTATCGTTCCTATGGGAGACCCAGACATTGGGACGTCTCAAAGCAGTCCATGGGTGGGAATAAACAGAAAAACTGAGAAGTAGGCGGAGCCTAACTTCACAAGTGGGCGACAGCCGCCTGAAGGATGCGTCTGCCCAAGCTCGCATCTGCCGAAGCATGAGCATGCACTTGGTAGTGCTTTGAAAAGGTATGCAGGCTAGTCCAAGTGGCAGCCTGACAGACTTGTTGAGCCGTAGCCTGGTGCCTGAAAGCCCAAGAGGCACCGACAGCTCTGGTCGAGTGTGCCTTGATCCCCGGCGGGAGAGGCACCTGAGAACACTGGTAGGCATCCGAAATGGTTGACCTAATCCAACGGGCAAAGGTCGGCTTAGAAGCAGAGATGCCCTTACGCCGACCTGTGGTTAGCACAAAAAGAGAGGTGCACCGCCTAAGAACAGCGGTGCGAGACACATAGATCCGGAGCGCCCGCACCAGATCCAGAGTATGCAACGCTTTTTCAAACCGATGAACAGGAGCCGGACAAACGGAAGGTAGGGTAATGTCCTGGTTAAGGTGGAAAGGAGAAACCACCTTAGGGAGAAAGTCCGGAGTCGGACGGAGAACCACCTTGTCTTGATGAAAAACCAAAAAAGGTGACTCCGAAGAGAGCGCAGCCAAATCAGAGACTCTCCTGAGGGAAGTTATGGCCACTAGAAAGACCACTTTCTGTGAAAGACGAAACAAAGAAACCTCCCAAAGAGGCTCAAAGGGGGGGGTTTCTGCAAAACCGTGAGAACCAAATTGAGGTCCCAGGGATCCAAGGGCCACCGGTAAGGCGGGATGATGTGAGACGCACCTTGCATGAAGGTGCGGACCTGAGCCAGCCGGGCGATACGCCGCTGGAACAGAACTGACAAAGCTGAGACTTGTCCCTTGAGAGAGTTGAGGGATAGTCCTAGCTGCAGACCGGACTGTAGAAAAGACAGAAGGGTCGGCAAGGAAAAAGGTCAAGGAGAATGGCCGGAAGAGCGACACCAGGACAGGAAAATCTTCCAAGTCCTGTGATAGATCTTGGCAGAGGAAGACTTACGGGCCCGAGTCATAGTGGAGATGACTTCAGGGGGGATACCAGAAGCCGTCAAGATCCAGGACTCAAGAGCCACGCCGCCAACCTGAGAGCTGCAGAATTCTGGCGGAAAAACGGACCTTGTGAGAGAAGGTCTGGACGGCCCGGAAGATGCCATGGCACCTCTACGGACAGATGGAGCAGGTCTGGGTACCAAGCTCGCCTGGGCCAGTCCGGAGCAATGAGGATGACTCGACGGCCTTCCATTCTGATCTTGCGCAGAACTCTGGGCAAGAGAGCTAGAGGGGGAAACACGTAGGACAGACGAAACTGGGACCAGTCTTGAACCAGAGCGTCTGCTGCAAAGGCCTGAGGATCGTGTGAGCGAACCACGTAAACCGGAACCTTGTTGTTGTGACGGGATGCCATTAGGTCCACTTCCGGAGTGCCCCACTTGCGGCAGATTGACTGAAACACTGCCGGATGCAGGGACCACTCGCCACTGTCCATGGTTTGACGACTGAGATAATCTGCTTCCCAGTTTTCCACGCCTGGGATGTGGACTGCAGATATGGTGGACTTGGAGTCCTCCGTCCATTGAAGGATGTGTTGAGCCTCCAACATTGCCAGGCGGCTGCGTGTCCCGCCTTGGTGATTGATGTAGGCAACCGCTGTCGCGTTGTCTGACTGGACTCGGATGTGCTTGCCCGCCAACAGGTGGTGAAAGGCTAAGAGAGCTAGAAGCACAGCTCTGGTTTCCAGCACATTGATCGAGAGGGCTGACTCGGACGGAGTCCAAGTGCCCTGCGCTCGGTGGTGGAGACATACCGCTCCCCAGCCGGATAGACTGGCATCCGTGGTGAGGATCACCCAGGACGGGGCCAGGAAGGAGCGCCCCTGAGACAGAGAGAGGGGCCGAAGCCACCACTGAAGAGAGCTCCTGGTCTGTGGCGACAGAGCCACTAGCCTGTGCAAGGAGGAAGGCCGCTTATCCCAACAGCGGAGAATGTCCAGCTGCAGAGGACGCAGATGGGACTGGGCAAAGGGAACAGCCTCCATTGACGCCACCATCTGACCCAGCACCTGCATCAGGTGCCTGATGGAATAACGGCGGGGCCTCAGCAGAGAGCGCACCGCCAGACTGACTGTGGGAGATGATATCCCGCACCCACTGATCGGAGACATGTTGAAACCACACGTCGCCAAAGTGGGAGAGCCTGCCACCGACTAAGGACGTTGCTGGCGCGGACAGATAGTCAAGAGGAGGCTGCCTTAGTGGCAGCAGCTCCTGCGGTCTTCTGTGGACGCGCTTTTGTGCGCCAGCTGGATTTTTGGTCCTTGGCTGAGTTAGTGGACGAGGCCGAGGGCTTAGAGGACGACCAGTTGGAGGAACGAAAGGAACGAAACCTCGACTGATTCCTACCCTGGACAGGTTTCCTGGTTTTGGTTTGTGGCATGGAAGTACTCTTCCCGCCAGTAGCCTCCTTAATAATTTCATCCAGCTGTTCACCGAACAACCTGGACCCAGCAAAGGGGAGTCCAGCAAGGAACTTCTTCGAAGAAGCATCTGCCTTCCACTCTCGAAGCCACAGGATCCTGCGGATAGCGAGGGAATTAGCCGAAGCCACCGCAGTGCGGTGAGAAGCCTCCAGCATGGCAGACATGGCATAGGATGAAAAAGCTGAAGCTTGGGAAGTTAAATCAACCATTTCGGGCATAGATTCCCTGGTGAGGGAATGCATCTCCTCCAGAGAAGCAGAGATGGCTTTGAGAGCCCACACTGCTGCAAAAGTTGGGGAGAACGAGGCCCCTGCCGCCTCATATACAGATTTGGCCAGAAGGTCAACCTGGCGGTCAGTGGAATCCTTAAGTGAGGTGCCGTCAGCCGCTGATACAACGGTCCGGGCTGATAGCCTAGACACCGGAGGGTCTACCTTTGGTGAATGAGCCCACTCCTTGACCACCTCAGGTGGAAATGGAAACCGGTCATCAGAACCACGCTTTGGGAAGAGTTTGTCAGGACAGGCCCTAGGCTTGGACACAGCGGCCTGAAAACTGGAGTGGTTAAAGAACACACTCTTTGTCCTCTTAGGCGAGGTAAACTGGTGCTTTTCTGCCAGAGAGGGTTGCTCCTCTGATACTGGCGGATTGAGATCCAGTACAGAACTAATGGGCGCAATCAAATCACTAACATCTGAGTCACTTTCGGACAGATCAATGGGGCACATGGAGTTAGCCTCCGAGCCCCCTGTAAAGGCATCCTCCTCGTCCTGCGAGTCAGCTCCTGAATCAGAGCCGCGGGACGAGGAAGGAAAGGGAGCCCTACGTCTCCTTTTAGGAGGACGGGGTCTGGGACCAGATGATGAATCCTCTGTGAGCTCCGCTGATAGAGCCCTAGCAGCAGAGGCACCCTGTGAATGGGGCTGATGCATGTTCAGCAAAGTCCTGGACAGCTGTCCCATGGAGTCGGCAAAAGACTGGGAGATAGACCTAGAAAAGGATTCTACCCAAGCCGGGGGTTCAGCCACAGGGACCGGAGCAGCCTGAGAGACTACTGGGGGGGCGATTCCAGGCTGAGGCATCGTCAGGTTAGAGCAGGCATCACAATGTGGATAGGTGCTCGGTTCAGGCAGTAGGAGCTTACATGCAGTGCATACTGAATACAGCTTTGGAGCCTTGCTCCTCGTGTGGGACATGCTGCTGAAGTGGGGGCTCAGCCAGAATGACCCCCAGAGACTATATACAGAAGGTCCACAACCGGAGGTTGTGGCTTACCAGACCGCTGGAGCGGTTTGTGTGCCCTCCAGATCCCAAAGCCCGGACTCCCAAGCACCTCAGCAGGGATGCTGCAGCCAGCGCTGATCGCAGGGAAGAACGCTGAGAAAATGGTGCCGGAGTGAAGAGAGGGGGCGGGACTCACTCTGAGAGCGGGATCTGGAGGGCCATAGAGACCTACAGGGGAGGAGACATGAACTCAGTGAGGAGTGTCTCTCCCTTGTGTAGAACGGCCGCTGGGCGGAGCCGCACTGTCCCTCTGCATGAATGACATGTGAGGGCAGTGAAACCGAAAGTAGGCCTCCGGCGAAGCCGGGGCCTAAATTTGAGCGGTGCGGCCGGTGTGCAGGCACCATCGGCGCGGTTCTCAGGCGACAGCCAGAGAACCCGCCGGAAATGTCACAAAAAACACTCCGCACACTCTCCCCAACAATAAAGTACAAGGGACCCCCAGAACATAAACGTCTCAGGTACTTAGCTTGCTGAAACGCAGGGTTCCAAGTCCCTGGGGGCGAGTGCTCCGGTCCAGCAGGATCCTGAAGGGTTGCGGATGGAGACCGGTCTCCTGCCAAGCATGGAGAACCGTGCTGGCTCCCACTTCAAGCCAGAGCCCAGAGGGATGGTGAAGGAGCACGGCATGTAAGGCTCCAGCCTTGGAATCAACCCTAACAGCACCGCCGACACAGTGGGGTGAGAAGGGACATGCCGGGGGTCCAGGCTTGGACCCGCTTTTCTTCAAAACTCTTTCCAAAAATGAAAAAATCAGATGAGAATGCATGTGTGGATGTGTGCCTCCTGAACACAAAGCGATAAACTGGCTAGATCTGGTTCTCCAGGGGGTGTATAAGCTCAGAGGGAGGAGCTACACTTTTGAGTGTAGTACTTTGTGTGTCCTCCGGAGGCAGAAGCTATACACCCAATGTCTGGGTCTCCCATAGGAACGATAAAGAATTATATATATATACATACACACACACACACACATACATACATACGATAAGATATAATAAAACAATTACAACCATGTGAGGGGTGTACTAACTTCAGTGTTTTCCGACGTTTGTGATATACTGTATAGATGAACACACACACACACACACACACACACACACCTGAAAGTATTGTCACCCTTGAACTTGTTCCAGACAATGAAGTACCGATATTTATCGCAGAAAATTATTGCAATTATATGTTTCATTTCCTTTGTGTGTTTAAGAACACAAAAAAAAATATATAGAGGTAAAAAAGGCAAATTCAGCTCTGAAATTCCAACCAGATCGGCCTATAATTACAATGGCATCCATCCAAAAGCAAAAGTAACTGTCCCAAATTGGCAATTCCCCAAAGTCGGACAGTGCCTTATTTGTGATGTAATCTTGCAATTTTGTATCACCTAACACTATGATCAGACTAGGGTTTCTGGCTGAATAAATCAGTTTCCAGTCACTGATGACACCAGTCTTGAAAAGGTTATAGAATGTCTGCACATTTTTTAATTATTGAAAAAGATTTATCTATGACAACACATGCCTTTACATGTGATAAATGTGCTATTGCTGGGGGCCCACTTTTGGGACCACCACTGATCACGGGAAAGCAGGTCCTGAGCCCCAGTGCTTCCTCCGTGCTCAAAGATTGAATGGAGCAGCATGTGATGTAGGCACGCCGCCGCTCCGTTCAATGCCTATAGGAATGAACTGAACAGCTGAGCGCTCTGGAGTGATAGGAAAAAAAAAATAGTGAAGATCTTCAGTACATCAGGATCAAAGTCATTTAGGATCAGATTCCAGAAGGAAAGAAGAAGAAGAGCGAGCCCACAGGGAGAAGAAGAGGATGGAGAAGTCAACAAGAAAATGAAATGGCTGAGAAATAAGAGAGTTAATGGGTTTACTAGAAGATGAGCAGGAGAATGAGGCTGAAATAGAGGATATCTAGAAGAAATAAAAGTGATATGGAAGAGGAAAATGATTAGGGATTGGAATAATAATGAGAGGACAAGATCATGGATCTCTCACCTGGTGGTCTCCACTCGATCTTTCCCTTCTGGTTCATTTGGGTTCCTCAAAAGAGAGTTAAAAAAAAGCTGTTCAATGTGTGCGCTCTGAACTCTAGAGCATGGACAGACGGAAGCTTAGGCTTTCCTGTAGCCTCATGTTTATGCAATTTAACAGTTTATTTTCTTGTACACGTTATAAAACATTTTCACAGCATCCAATAAAGCCATAAATAAATGCCTCAATGGAAAAGTAAGGGAACAAGTAGGCCGGCTTCACAGGGCTGAGGCTCACGGTCTTCGTAGGACGGCGATCTCCTGACCCCAAATCACCAGCTTCATGAATTCCTAAGAGTTTGCATATTGAGCCTGATGAAGAGACCTGAGTAGTCTGGAAAGCTTGCTATTATTACCATCTTTTCAGTTAGCCATTAAAAGGTATCAACCACTGAGGACTTCAGTTCTTTTAAACAATTTAAGAGTTTGGGGTCAGGAGACCGGCAGCCGGTCTGGAAATCACCGTCCGAAGGCGTGAAGCCTGTCTGTGTGCGAAGCACAAAACGATTGGTAAAAATGGTTTATTAGTGTTGCGGATAAGCCAACAAAACCATCAATCATTTTTAACAATCAATGTCCCCCATTGCTTTCTGCCATCCCCCATGTGTCAATGCCCTTAAAAAGTTTGTGATAACACTCAAATTCTATTCTCAAATACAACACAGATGTAATTGTAAAGGCTGCAGCGGTCATTGATCAGCTGCAGCGGTCACCCGACATGATGTCACGAGACCAGCAGGGCACATAGGGCTTAGAGCGGAACCAGTAAGTATACTTTTTTTTTCCATTTATGCAGCATCCTGGGCAATTAGTCCCCTTTATTTTCCCAATATTTTGACTGAAAAGATTCCGAAATACTGAATCACCATAAATGTAAAGTTATAAAAAAATGTAAATGCCTCTTAAAAAAAAAAAAAAAAAAAATTGAATACCTCTTACAAATGGAGAATATGCTTCAGGAAACTAATTTTTTTTCCGGTGAAGAGCCTTGTGTGTTTTTTTTTAGGCCGCTTCTGGCGCGATTTTCTTATGGGTTTTTTTTCAGCAGGCGGTTGGTTATTTGGAGGGTTTTCCTATGGTTTTTGTTAAGTCTTTTTTTATGTTGTTATCCAGACTCCCCCCCCCCCCCACTCTACTGAATAATGAAGAAACTAGCAAAAAAACAGATGGCAAAACGTTCCCAAAAATTTCCCATTGACTTGTATTGTAACATGTAAAGCTTCTTCTGAGCAGAAATCGCCTGAAGAATTAAGGGCACTGTACACACAGCAATATCGCTAGTGATGTCGCTGGTGAAAGCACCCGCCCCCGTCGGTTGTGCTTCACGGGCAAATCGCTGCCCGTGGCGCACTACATTGTTAGTCCCCATCACACGTACTTACCTGCCTAGCGATGTCAATGTGGTCGGCGAACTGCCTTCTTTCTAAGGGGGCAGTTCGTTAGGCGTCACAGCGGTGTCACTACGCGGCCGCCCAATAGAAGCGGAGGGGCGGAGATGAGCGGGACGAACATCCCGCCCATCTCCTTCCTTCCTCATTGGCAGTGGCCGCAGGTACGGTGTTTTTCCTCGTTCCTGCGGTGTCACACATAGCGATGTGTGCTGCCACAGGAATGACGAACAACATCGTACCTGCAGCAGCATTGATATTTAAGATTAGAACGACGTGTCAACGATCAACGATATGGTGAGTATTTTTGATCGTTAACGGTTGCTCCTGCATTTCACACGCAACGACATCGCTAACAAGGCCGGATGTGCGTCACGAATTCCGTGACCCCAACGACATCTCGTTAGCGATGTCGTTGCGTGTAAAGTGGCCTTTAAGGTCACTTTTATCCGCTTGGCGTAACCACTTCTGGTTTCTAAAAACAAGATGCTTAAAAGCCTGGACAGGTGAACAGCGAGTCATTTTTACATAAAAATACAAATGTTCGTTCTTTTGATAGGTTTTTCAGGCAGAATCCTCCTGAATCAGACAGAGTCAACATAGCCATACTCAACCTCTCAAAAACTTTGGCAATTCTGCTCCAAAACCTCAGCAAAAAGACTGTGCACATAGCCCAATCCTCAAAAACGTGGAGGTGCTGTTCAGTTTTTGGTTCGAAAACTCTGCAAAAAGATTCCGTTGCACAGACCCTTCCACAGGAGAACACAATAGATTTATATACTGCATTCATCTCCTTTGCTCTTATGCAACAAGTAGTAATAGTGTTGTGTGTCTGGTTGTAAGACAACCAATGTCAGCAGAAGCCCACTCCCTTCTCCAGAGGACAAAAAAAATTGCACCTCCCTATGTCTTTGTCCCATATGTTCATCTTTTTGTTATGGATACCATCCAATTACAGCACAACTTTTATTTTAATGGGGTTTTTAAAAATGATGATCAGATTCTCTCACATGATAGAATCGTACCACAGGTGCTGAGAAGATGGGGAACTATATTTCTACGTCGTCTCCATTGTCTGTGTTGGCATAAATTGGTCTGCATTCGGATGACAGTGCAATCCGATGTTTTGTACGCACCTATAGACTTTAATGCGTGAGCGTTGTCTGAAATACGCTGCCAATCGTAGCATGCAGCAATTTTTCTCTTATGCCAAATCGGCATGAGAAAGAAAGAGCTGGTCGGCACTGCTCCAAATCAGCATGAGAAAGAAAAGAGCTGGTCGGCACTGCTCCAAATTGGCATGAGAAAGAAAGAGCTGGTCGGCACTGCTCCAAATTGGCATGAGAAAGAAAGAGCTGGTCGGCACTGCTCCAAATTGGCATGAGAAAGAAAAAGCTGGTCGGCACTGCTCCAAATTGGCATGACAAAGAGGCACTGCTCCAAATTGGCATGAGAAAGAAAGAGCTGGTCGGCACTGCTCCAAATCGGTATGAGAAAAAGCTAGTCGGCACTGCTCCAAATCGGCATGAGAAAGAAAGAGCTCGTTGGCACTGCTCTAAATCGGCATGAGAAAGAAAGAAAGCTGGTCGGCACTACCCTATAGTATAACAATGGACATGGCACTCGTCCGTGTTATAGGCTGTGAGCGCAGCACAAATGTATTGTTTTCTCTGAAAATGCCATTGCGTTCCAAAGTATAAGATACCTCGCCGATGGTTCAGGCAGCATAGAGCAACAGTCATGTTCATTCTAAAATCACGAACGTTTAGTGCACCCATATACAGTTAGGTCCAGAAATATTTGGACAGTGACACAAGTTTTGTTATTTTAGCTGTTTAGAAAAACATGTTCAGAAATACAATTATATATATAATATGGGCTGAAAGTGCACACTCCCAGCTGCAATATGAGAGTTTTCACATCCAAATCGGAGAAAGGGTTTAGGAATCATAGCTCTGTAATGCATAGCCTCCTCTTTTTCAAGGGACCAAAAGTAATTGGACAAGGGACTCTAAGGGCTGCAATTAACTCTGAAGGCGTCTCCCTCGTTAACCTGTAATCAATGAAGTAGTTAAAAGGTCTGGGGTTGATTACAGGTGTGTGGTTTTGCATTTGGAAGCTGTTGCTGTGACCAGACAACATGCGGTCTAAGGAACTCTCAATTGAGGTGAAGCAGAACATCCTGAGGCTGAAAAAAAAGAAAAAATCCATCAGAGAGATAGCAGACATGCTTGGAGTAGCAAAATCAACAGTCGGGTACATTCTGAGAAAAAAGGAATTGACTGGTGAGCTTGGGAACTCAAAAAGGCCTGGGCGTCCACGGATGACAACAGTGGTGGATGATCACCGCATACTTTCTTTGGTGAGGAAGAACCCGTTCACAACATCAACTGAAGTCCAGAACACTCTCAGTGAAGTAGGTGTATCTGTCTCTAAGTCAACAGTAAAGAGAAGACTCCATGAAAGTAAATACAAAGGGTTCACATCTAGATGCAAACCATTCATCAATTCCAAAAATAGACAGGCCAGAGTTAAATTTGCTGAAAAACACCTCATGAAGCCAGCTCAGTTCTGGAAAAGTATTCTATGGACAGATGAGACCAAGATCAACCTGTACCAGAATGATGGGAAGAAAAAAGTTTGGAGAAGAAAGGGAACGGCACATGATCCAAGGCACACCACATCCTCTGTAAAACATGGTGGAGGCAACGTGATGGCATGGGCATGCATGGCTTTCAATGGCACTGGGTCACTTGTGTTTATTGATGACATAACAGCAGACAAGAGTAGCCGGATGAATTCTGAAGTGTACCGGGATATACTTTCAGCCCAGATTCAGCCAAATGCCGCAAAGTTGATCGGACGGCGCTTCATAGTACAGATGGACAATGACCCCAAGCATACAGCCAAAGCTACCCAGGAGTTCATGAGTGCAAAAAAGTGGAACATTCTGCAATGGCCAAGTCAATCACCAGATCTTAACCCAATTGAGCATGCATTTCACTTGCTCAAATCCAGACTTAAGACGGAAAGACCCACAAACAAGCAAGACCTGAAGGCTGCGGCTGTAAAGGCCTGGCAAAGCATTAAGAAGGAGGAAACCCAGCGTTTGGTGATGTCCATGGGTTCCAGACTTAAGGCAGTGATTGCCTCCAAAGGATTCACAACAAAATATTGAAAATAAAAATATTTTGTTTGGGTTTGGTTTATTTGTCCAATTACTTTTGACCTCCTAAAATGTGGAGTGTTTGTAAAGAAATGTGTACAATTCCTACAATTTCTATCAGATATTTTTGTTCAAACCTTCAAATTAAACGTTACAATCTGCACTTGAATTCTGTTGTAGAGGTTTCATTTCAAATCCAATGTGGTGGCATGCAGAGCCCAACTCGCGAAAATTGTGTCACTGTCCAAAGATTTCTGGACCTAACTGTATAACTATTGTAGATCAAAAGTCTACAAAACCCCAAAACAATGACTAAGAGAACACACCGATTATTAAATTTTAATATACTTGTTAGCTTTTAGATAGGAAGAGACTGTGAAATTACTAACATGCAGCAAGAGACTAATACACCACAGAACATGAACATATTACAGGAAGAATTAAGCCCAACAGCAACCGTGTGTTGCTCACGACAAGTAAAATTATGATTCATAAAGCCGCCCTATGTATGCAGAAGGTGAGGAGGAAGCTGGTGGGTGGTGACGCTGCATCTGACTGCTTATTATGCACCGGCTCCGAGGAGTAAAGACGGGAAATCTGCAGCAGCACAGCCTGCGTGCCTAGATTAGGAGGGATATAAATGGAACAGATCCTGGGGGGCTGCTGGGTACAAGATTACCTAGTAAAGGAGGTCTAGGAGTTGTGTCATGGAGGAAATTTGTCAACTATTCGACTACATTACTGCAGGTTTACTAGTCCTCTCAGGAGGCTACACCGTGTGCAGAATTATTAGGCAAATGACTATTTTGATCATGATACTTTTTACACATGTTCTCCTACTCCAAGCTGTATAGTGAGAGCCAACTACCAATTAAGTAAATCAGGTGATGTGCATTTCTGTAATGAGGGGGGTGCGGTGTAATGACATCAACACCCTATATAAGGGGTGCTTAATTATTAGGCAATTTCCTTTCTTTTGGCAAAATGGGTCAGAAGAGAGATTTGACGGGCTCTGAAAAGTCCAAAATTGTGAGATGTCTTGCAGAGGGATGCAGCAGTCTTGAAATTGCCAAACGTTTGAAGCGTGATCACCGAACAATCAAGTGTTTCATGGCAAATACCCAACAGGGTCGCAAGAAAGCGTGCTGGGCAAAAAAGGCGCAAAATAACTGCCCATGAAATGAGGAAAATCAAGTGTGAAGCTGCCAAGATGCCATTTGCCACCAGTTTGGCCATATTTCAGAGCTGCAACGTTACTGGAGTATTAAAAAGCACAAGGTGTGCCATACTCAGGGACATGGCCAAGGTAAGGAAGGCTGAAAAACCACCACCTCTGGACAAGAAACATAAGATAAAACGTCAAGACTGAGCCAAGAAATATCTTAAGATTGATCAAATGAGAGTGACTCTTGATGGGCCAGATGGATGGGCCAGAGGCTGGATCAGTAAAGGGCAGAGAGCTCCACTCCGACTCAGACGCCAGCAAGGTGGAGGTGGGCACTGGTATGGGCTGGTGTCATCAAAGAGGAACTTGTAGGACCTTTTCGGGTTGAGGATGAAGTGAAGCTCAACTCCCAGACCTACTGCCAGTTTCTGGAAGACAACTTCTTCAAGCAGTGGTACAGGAAGAAGTCGGTATCGTTCAAGAAAAACATGATTTTCATGCAGGACAATGCTCCATCACATGCATCCAACTACTCCACAACGTGGCTGGCCAGTAAAGGTCTAAAAGAGGAAAAAATAATGACATGGCCCCCTTGTCCACCTGATCTGAACCCCATAGAGAACCTGTGATCCCTCATAAAATGTGAGATCTACAGGGAGGGAAAACAGTACACCTCTCGGAGCAGTGTCTGGAGGCTGTGGTGGCTGCTGCACGCAATGTTGATCGTAAACAGATCAAGCAACTGACAGAATCTATGGATGGTCGGCTGCTGAGTGTCATCAGAAAGAAAGGGGGCTATATTGGTCACTAATTTTTTGGAGTTTTGTTTTTGCATGTCAGAAATGTTCATTTCTAAATTTTGTGCAGTTATATTGGTTTACCTGGTGAAAATAAACAAGTGAGATGGGAACATATTTGGTTTTTATTAAGTTGCCTAATAATTCTGCACAGTAATAGTTACCTGCACAAACAGATATCCTCCTAAGATAGCCAAATCTAAAAAAAAAACAACACTCCAACTTCCAAAAATATTAAGCTTTGATATTTATGAGTCTTTTGGGTTGACTGAGAACATAGTTGTTGATCAATAATAAAAAGACCCCTCTAAAATACAACTTGCCTAATATTTCTGCACACAGTGTACATTACCGCAGGTTTACTAGTCCTCTCAGGAGGTTACCTTGCTGCAGGTTTACTAGTCCTCTCAGGAGGTTACATTGCTGCAGGTTTACTAGTCCTCTCAGGAGGTTACATTGCTGCAGGTTTATTAGTCCTCTCAGGCGACTACATTTTAATTACATATTTTTTTTGTGGACATCCGGTAAACAAAAAAAAAAAATGGATATGTGAACAGTACCATAGAGTATAATGGGTACAAGTTCTATCCTTGAAGAACACATGTGTGAAACACTGTCGTTTGAAGGAGGCCTTTCTCCCTCCTTATCTGTCCTAGGTTTTCTCTATTTTGTGCTAGTGTCCATGTCACTGATAGTAGCATGAAGCAGAACCTTCAGGTTGCACAGAAAGTCCAAATCCTCCAAGATGGCACATCCATACGTGTCATTGAAAAAAAAGTTTGCTATATCTCCCAGTACAGTCTCAAGAGCATGGAACAGATGCCAGGACATGAGCTGTTACACGAGAATAACTGGAAAGAGCATCAAAACAAGTAGCCGGACCAGTATCTGCACCCCCGGGGCAAGGAGAAACATGAGGACCACTCTCTACAAAATCACCTCCTGTGGGCTACTGGTGTGCATGATTATGATTATTATTATACGTCTCCTTGAAGGTGGCAAGAGTACCCAAAATCTTGCAGTGAGACCTGTTCTTATATACAAGCCTGATACAGCCCGAATGGTATTTGCCAAAGAACACCAAAATTGGAAGGTCTGCCGTTAGTGCCCCGTTTTCTCACAGTTTAGAGCAGGTTCACACTGAGCTCATATGACAGATGAAAATCTGGACAAGTCTTGGTGAAGGTTATGCTGCCTGCAACATCATTAATGATGGTCGGATGAAACATTTTTGCAGGGTCACACAAATCTCCATGTGATTGCCAACACTACTCCAACTGTAGGATGTGATATTCTGAGCCGTTCTCAGACTTTACATTGGTGCTGTGTCCACTGGTTTCCTCCTGGTTCAGGACAATGCTCCGCCTCGGCCAGGGCGTGAAGGTCAACAGGATGGTGTAGGAATTGATGTCAATAATGGGACCTCACATTCCCCAAACCTGAATCCAATTATAAAACTCTGGATATTAAGGCTCTGTGCGCACTGGGAAATGAAATTTCCTTGCGTAAATTCCGCATGCTCTCAAAGATTACCGCACCCGCGGTAAAAAACCGCGGGAAACCGCACCCGAAAACCGCATGCGGTTTGCCGCGGTTTGCTGCGGTTTTACCGCGGCATTGTTCGCGGTATTGCCGCGGTTTTGCCGCGTGCGGGTTGGGATGTGCTTTATTGCATTCAATGCAATAAAGCACATTGAAGAAAAAGAAAAAAAAAATACATTTAATTCTGATAGTGGATAGACAGAAGAATAGATAGAGGGATAGATAGATAGACAGACAGAGGGATAGATAGAGAGATAGATGACAGATCGCTGCATTTCCCACGGTCGGCAGTGAGTTCACATTACCGGCCGTGGGAAATGACCGGTAATTACCTCTGCTGTCTGCTGCATTCAGCCTGTGTCTGTGACAGTCGCGGCTGGATGTCAGCAGTGCAGGACGCCGGAGCCGGAGCTGTGGACTACGCCGGAGCTTTGTTTGGGAGGGGTTAATAAAATGGTGAACGAGGCTTGTTGGTTTTATTTAAAATAAAGGATTTTTCGGTGTCTGTGTTTTATTCACTTTACTTACGGGTTGATCATGTCAGCTGTCACATAGACGCTGCCATGATCAAGCCTGGAGTTAATGGCGGTGGTCCCCCATCACCATTAACCCCTTGTATTACCTTGCCACCACTGCTACACGGTGGCAAGAAGAGCCGAGGACACGCCGGTATTGTCGCATAATGCATGCGACAGGGCCGGGGCAGCGGCGGCTGATATTCTCGGCTGCCGGAGGGGGAGTGAGGCGGGGGACATTATCTCTGCCCCTCTCCCTCCCCAGCCTGAGAATACCGGCCCGCCGCTGTGTGCTTACCTCGGCTGGAAGGTAAATATGCAGCGGAGCCCACGTTCTTTGTTTTCTATATTTCCGTTTTCTTTTTATGTGTGTTCTATGTGTCTGTGTCTATGTGTCTGTGATGTGTGTGTGTTTACTCTGCACGGCTTCCTCTTCCTGTAATGACATCACTTCCCTGCAAAACCGCAGGCAGGAGATGCACATTACCGGAGGTAAACCGCGAAATACCGCAGGGAATAACGCAGGAAAACGCAGTGAACCACACAGAATTTGCTGCCTGCGTTATTCCCTGCGGGATTTCATGATTAACATTGAGTCAATGGAGTGAAATCCCGCAGCGATGTGCGGAAAGGAAGTGACATGCACTTGTTTTTGCTGCGGGATTCCCGCAGCAAAACATGCAGCTGTCAAATTCCGCCCAGTGCGCACAGGATTTTTTTTCTCCATAGGATTTGCTGGTGATTCACTGCAGAGATGTTATGAACATTTTCTGCAGCGAAACATGCAGCAAATCCGCGGAAAATCCGCGGCAAAATCCGGTAAGTGCGCACAGGGCCTTATGCATCAGTTCATTCGATAATGCTAAGTAGTGTCACAGACTGTCCGGGAGATGACGGATGTCCTGATCCCGAGCCACAAGGACACCATCTTCTGTCTTAAAAGGAGAGCATGCAGGCACATTCACATTAGTTACCCTGATGAAATTCACATAAATTGGATCTGCCTGTAATTTTAATATTTTTGCTTTAAATTTCGGGTCGATTTGGATCCCAGCCCACTTTTGGTCGATGGTGATTTGGATCCCAGCCCACTTTTGGTCGATGGTGATTTGGATCCCAGCCCACTTTTGGTCGATGGTGATTTGGATCCCAGCCCACTTTTGGTCACTGGTGATTTGGATCCCAGCCCACTTTTGGTCGATGGTGATTTGGATCCCAGCCCACTTTTGGTCGATGGTGATTTGGATCCCAGCCCACTTTTAGTTGATGGTGATTTGGATCCTAGCACACTTTTGGTCGATGGTGATTTGGATCCCAGCCCACTTTTGGTCGATGGTGATTTGGATCCCAGCCCTCTTTTAGTTGATGGTGATTTGGATCCCAGCCCTCTTTTAGTTGATGGTGATTTGGATAGCAGCCCACTTTTGTTGATGTTATTAGTTTGGATCGACTGGATCTGTCATTTTGTTCTCAAAGATTCATGCAATTTATAGCAGTGAATATTTTTAACGTGAAGGTTTTGTTCACCGAGATTAGATGTGTGATTTGAGTGATCCCTTCATTTGTTTGGACCAGTTTATATCAATTATGTATGAATCTATATAAAAAAATATCCAAAAAGAGACTTAAAATAAAATGAGAGGAGTACAGAAGATCAAGTTGAGTCTGATCATATTATGGCTCCAAATTGATCCCTTGTGTGGCTCAGTGCATGGGATCCAAAATAGACTGCACAGTGTAGGACAAGAACATATCACGGATACACGAGCAGCACACATACAAGACTACTTACAAAGGATCCTGTACATATAAGGGTAGGTTCACACTGCATCTAGCATCTACGTTCAAGTCTAAATTGCAGACTTTGGACTTTTTTTTTTTAATTTTAACTAAGTCGGAAATTCCATCTAAATCCATTTTTGGAGATTCAGATGATACCCCCCACCCACCCTCTTGCAGAGTCATGAACGTGTATGCTAACCTGACCTTAAAAGGAATCTATCAGCATGTTTTTGCTATAGAATCTGAAAGCAGCAAGATGTAGGGGCTGAAAGCCAGAATCCAGTGAAGTGTCTCTTACTAATCTGTTTGTTACTGTTTCAATAAAATCAACGTTTTACTACAAGGACTAGTTGTCTTGTGCCATGTAGTCCTGTGTAACCCAGCCCTCACCACTGATTGGCAGCTAAATTCCAATGTACACAGAGCTCCCAATCAGTGGTGTGGGCGGAGTTAAATAGGGGTCAGCATTCTAGGCACTGCTAGATTTTCCACAGAGGAAACTGTGATTGTATCACGCAGACCAGTAAGTGACATCGCAGTAATTCGCGTCTCAGCCACATTTCAGATTACATAGCAAAATCCTGCTGAAGGATTCCCTTTAACATGTTGAATTCTCCCAAAACTACCATCACCAGCAGTGAAGGGGCATGAATTTAAGCATGTTTGTAGATAAGCACATAAGATACAGACAGACAGGGCAATAGTTACAAGCAAGAGGTTTTTGAGAAAAACATGCAGACAAAAAGTTGAGACCTCCAATACGCATCTGAAAGCACAAAACCATCTCTATTAACTAATATCAGTCAGGACCTAAATGAGGGGTACTACGAAATATTAAGACTTTCAGGTATGTACGTCTATGAGAATCAAACTTAACCTATTGGACGAAACATTCCGCTAAAATCCTTAGCAAATTCAACATTACCTGTGAGTGGAGAATACTTGGTAATAGGCAATCATATGGATTTCGCCACAGTAATAAATCGGGCCGTACCCTTACCACATAGTCTGGTTGGAAAAATTCAGTACCGATATCGGCAAATGACGTGGAGTTAAGCCCTTTTTAAGGACAGGTTTTTGGGTTGTGTTTTTTTTATATACTCATCTACTAGCCAAAAGAAACAGACTTACTAGTCAAGTAATATATCTTTCCATTCCGTTACATTACTCTAACAGTAAAATTTAGGAACAAAAGTCTTAAAATACAAGAAATAAACTTATATCACAAAAGCAAAGTTGTTTTTTTTTTCTAGATAAACAATAAAATTATCAGGCTTTCCAAATAACAGACTAGAAATATCATTGTGACTTTACATCTTGCTTCCTATACCTTATATTACACGAATAATTGACCTTCACAATTTTTTTTTTTTACAATAATATATATCTCTTCTACTCAGATAACACAAGAAATGCAATGATTAATTCCCACCAGACTGATGACACTATTTTAGAGCCAGCAAAGGTCCCTCTCAGCCTCTCCGATGCAGAAAGCCGACCGTGAATGAGCAGATGACTCCTATATTCACGCGCAGACTGATCTCGCAATTGTCCGGATGGTAGGTAATATGATGGCTGGGGTAGAAAGCACAGATACCTGGGAGAATGTGTATGGAAAAGTGTAGGGAGGCGAGGAAAGACCCACTAAATGGCATATCGAAAGCCGCAAGGTGTCAAACACCAACTGAAAAGAAAACACTTTGGACACTGCAGAATCGACAAATTTGGAATATATCCGCCTTGTTATAGGTACACAGTGAGGTAAATAAGTATTTGATACACTGATGATTTTGCAAGTTTTCCCACCTACAAAGAATGAAGAGGTCTGCAATTTTTATCATAGGTTCATCTCAATTATGACAGAATCCTCCCCAAAAATCCAGAAAATCACATTGTAGGATTATTAAATAATTCATTTGCATTTTATTGCATAAAATAAGTATTGGACACAATAGAAAAACAAAACTTAGTAATTGGTACAGAAACCTTTGTTTGCAATTACAGAGGTTAGATGTTTCTGGTAGTTCTTGACCAAGTTTGCAGACACTGAAGCAGGGATTTTGGCCCACTCCTTTATACAGATCTTCTCCAGATCTTTCAGGTCACTTCTCCATACAGATCTTCTCCAGATCTTTCAGGTCACTCCTCCATACAGATCTTCTCCAGATCTTTCAGGTCACTTCTCCATACAGATCTTCTCCAGATCTTTCAGGTCACTTCTCCATACAGATCTTCTCCAGATCTTTCAGGTCACTCCTCCATACAGATCTTCTCCAGATCTTTCAGGTCACTTCTCCATACAGATCTTCTCCAGATCTTTCAGGTCACTCCTTTATACAGATCTTCTCCAGATCTTTCAGGTCACTCCTCCATACAGATCTTCTCCAGATCTTTTAGGTCACTCCTCCATACAGATCTTCTCCAGATCTTTCAGGTCACTTCTCCACACAGATCTTCTCCAGATCTTTCAGGTCACTTCTCCATACAGATCTTCTCCAGATCTTTCAGGTCACTTCTCCACACAGATCTTCTCCAGATCTTTCAGGTCACTTCTCCACACAGATCTTCTCCAGATCTTTCAGGTCACTTCTCCATACAGATCTTCTCCAGATCTTTCAGGTCACTCCTCCATACAGATCTTCTCCAGATCTTTCGGGTCACTTCTCTATACAGATCTTTTCCAGATCTTTCGGGTCACTCCTCCACACAAATCTTCTCCAGATCTTTCAGGTTTCAGGGCAGTTGCTGGGCAACATTGAGTTTCAGCTCCTTCCAAAGATTTTCTATTGGGTTCAGGTCTGAAGACTGTCTGGGACTCTTCAGGACCTTGAAATGCTTCTTATGGAGTCACTCCTTAGTTGCCCTGGCTGTGTGTTTCAGGTCATTGTCATGCTGGAAGACCCAGTCACGACTCATCTTCAATGTTTTTACTGAGGGAAGAAGGTTTTTGGCTAAAATCTCGCAATACATGACCCCCATCCATCCTCCCTTTAATACGGGGCAGTCCTTTGGCCCCTTTGCAGACAAACATCCCCAAAGTCTGATGTTTCCTTCCCCTTGCTTCAGGGTTGGGACGGTGTTCTTGAGCTTGCACTCCTCCTCCTTCCTCTTAACACGGCAAGTAAAATTGCTACTAAAAAGTTCTATCTTGGTCACATCTGACCATATGACCTTCTCCTATGACTCCTCCGGGTCATCGGTGAACTTCAAACTGGCCTGGACATGTGCTGGCGTGAGCAGAGGAACCTTGCGTGCTCTGCAGGATTTTAATCCATGACTGCGTAGTGTATTTCTAACTGTAATCTTTGAGACTGTGGTCCCGGCTCTCTTCAGGTCATTGACCAGGTCCTCCTGTGTAGTTTTTGGTTTGATTCCGGACCTTTATCAGAATCATCTTTACCTCACGAGGCGAGATCTTGCATGGAGCTCCAGGCGGAGTAGGATTGACAGTCATCTTGTGTTTCTTCCATTTCCTAATTACTGCGCAAACAATTGTTGCCTTCTCACCAAGCTGCTTTCCTATTGTCCTTAAGCCCATTCCAGCTTGTGCTAGTCTAAAATTTTGTCCCTGGTGTCCTTAAACAGCTCTTTGGACTTGGCCATGGTGGAGATGTTGGAGTGTGATGGATTGAGCGTGTGGACAGGTGCCTTTTATACAGATACGTTCAAACAGTTGCAATTAATACAGGTAATAAGCGCAGAGTAGGAGCTTTTAAAATAAAAGGTCTGTGAGAGCCAGAATTCCTGCTGATTGGTAGGTGATCAAATACTTATTTCATGCAATAAAATGAAAAATAATTTTCTAAAAATCATACAATGTGATTGTCTGGATTTTTTTTGTGGGGGGGGATTCTGTCACAGTTGAAGTATACCCATGATAAAAATTATAGACTTCTCCATTTTTAAAGGTGGAAAATCTTGCAAAATTGGCAGTGTATCAAATACTTATTTTCCTCACTGTATATTGCAGAATGCCTGGATTACAGAGCTGCTGTAGCAAATCTTTATACTTTATTTTTTAAAATAAATTTTTATGTGCTGTATGGTCAGATTAAATTAAAAAGTTCTGTGGTGTTAGCAGAACAACAACTAAAACAAAAGGGTAAAAATGATTTCTACTGCAGTGTGCAAAGTTCATTTATGCAGAATGTGTCTAAAATGTGGATGGAATGAAGAAGAAGAAGAAGATAGCAAGACGCAGAGACAACCCCGGAGAAGAATGGCTGTACCCAGGACAGACACAGAGACATGAGGCAACTCGGATCGTTGGATGGACAACCTTGCAATCCGGAATCTGCCTCAGCTCTCCGCATCCGGTGACAATCACGCACACAGACACGCGCTCGCTTGTCCTAGCCGCACAGGAAACGACACGTAAAGAGTGCTCAGGAGACGAGGACAACAGAGAAGAGCCAGCAGTGGAGATAGGGAGAACAATATAAAAGTTGGGGAATCCATGCCTACCTTCTTGGAAATCTGAAAGACAGATTTCTAGATAGCGGGATGGGAGGAAAACAGGGGGAGGGGGGAAAAAAACAAAAACAAAAAAACAACAGATAAGTGAGGGGAAAGGAAAATTATAAATTTACGTCTATACATGATATCACTAAATACTAACCCCTTCACTGCTGGACTGTAGTACAAAATCATCAACTTTATAGGAGATTCTACATTATGGCTATCTGGTCTCCTTTACATACAGGCGTACCTGAAGTGGGACGCCGGCGGTGGTGGATGTTCACCATGCAGGTATGGATGTATGCCACAGCCGTACCTGAAGTGGGACGCCGGCGGTGGTGGATGTTCACCATGCAGGTATGGATGTATGCCACAGCCGTACCTGAAGTGAGCCGCCGGCGGTGGTGGATGTTCCCCATGCAGGTATGGATGTATGTAACAGCCGTACCTGAAGTGGGACGCCGGCGGTGGTGGATATTCCCCATGCAGGTATGGATGTGTGCAACAGCCATATCTGAAGTGGGACGCCGGCGGTGGTGGATGTTTCCCATGCAGGTATGGATGTATGTAACAGCCGTACCTGAAGTGGGACGCCGGCGGTGGTGGATATTTCCCATGCAGGTATGGATGTATGCGACAGCCATACCTGAAGTGGGACGCCGGCGGTGGTGGATGTTCCACATGCAGGTATGGATGTATGCGACAGCCGTACCTGAAGTGGGACTCCGGCGGTGATGGATGTTCCCCATGCAGGTATGGATGAATGCGACAGCCGTACCTGAAGTGGGACGCCGGCGGATGTTCCCCATGCAGGTATGGATGTATGCGACAGCCGTACCTGAAGTGGGATGCCAGCGGTGGTGGATGCTCCCCATGCAGGTATGGATGTATGCGACAGCCGTACCTGAAGTGGGCCGCTGCCGGTGGATGTTCCCCATGCAGGTACGGATGTATGAGTGCAGCAATTATATAAGGCAGACCAAACCACAAGTGAAGATATCACCGATAGTGTAGATCCCCCTTCAATGAGCTAGCCTACAAACTTTACTCATCATCTTGAAAAATAACATATCTAATAAAATAAATATACACCAAATACATTTAAGCTCGTGGGCAGGAGAATATTCTACATAATATATGCTCGTCAATCAGAGCAAAGCCCAGTCCCATTCACTGTCTCACCTGCGGACAAACTTGGATGTGAACTTGCTAAAGATGCTTCCAGTTGCTCCCCGGCGACCCTGGCTGTTACCAGAAGGAGAAGCCGGTGTAACGCCCCCAAATTGCGAATTCTGCGGGTCCCGAACTTGGCGAAGCTGTCCAGCATGGAAAGTGCTCCTACTGGATACTCCGCGTGGGAAGTTCGTCTTCTCTGGGGCTGCGCTACTAATGTTGTGAGCAGATGGAGAAGCCACAGGGAGTCGCTGAGGGGCTGCGCTGTTTGTGGTAAGGAAGGAAAGAAGAAAGAAAAATTAGAACAAACTCTCTGAAACACTGAAACACTAAAGTAAAATAAAAACAGAAAGATAAAAAAAAAAAAAAAAGACCCAGGAAAGGAAAAAACAAACAAGAAAAAAAATGAAAAAAAATTCACTGAAAAACTAAAATAAAATACCAAAAGATAAAAAAAACAAAAAACAACAAATTATCTGAAACACTAAGATAAAATAAAAACAAATGATTAAAAAAAATGATCCAGGCAAAGAAAGAAAAAAAAATTAGAACAAATTCTCTGAAATACTAAAATAAACTAAAAACAAAGATAAAAAAAATACAAATGACCGAGGGAAAAGAAAAAAAAAAAAAATAGAACAAATTGTTTTTACTTTATTTCAGTGTTTCAGACAATTGGTTCTAATTTTTTTTTGTCTGGGTCATTTTTTTTTTAGCTTTGTTTTAATTTTATTTTAGTGTTTCATACAAAGATAAAAAAACAATGACCTAGACAAAAAAAGAAAAAAAAAATTAAAAACAAATTCTCTGAAACACTAAAATAAAAAATAAAAAAAACAAATGACCCAAGCAAAAAGAAAAAAAGCAAACCAGAACAAATTCTCTGAAAGACTAAAAAATATAAAAAAAAAGCTAAACAAAAAAGGACAAATGTAAAACTTTAACTGTCCCTTAAACATAAAGGAATTATTAGCTATTTAGAAAAAGTGTCACATGACAAAAAAGCTGATCTCGGGGTGTCCAGCTGCCAAGATGCCCATTAAGGCTATGTGCCCACGCTGCGGAAAATGCGCGGATTTTGCCACGGATTTCTCGCGGAAAAGCCGCGGATTTTCCGAAAATCTGCAGCAGCGGCACTTCCAAGCCATTTCAATGGCATTTTGGAAATGCTGTGTCCATGCTGCGGATTCTTCCGCGGCGCATTTGCCGCGGATTTTGATCCGGAAAAATCTGCAGCATGTCAATTATTGTTGCGGATTTTGATCCGGATTTTGGCTATAGAATTGGGAAAAGAAAAAAAAACAAAAAACGCATCAAAATCCGCGGCAAAGAAAAGGTGCGGATTTGCCGCGAAAGTCGCAGATTTTCATGCAGAAAAATCCGCAGCAACATTCTACCGTGGACACATAGCCTTACAGGTTCAGCCAAAGGGCCTGCCCACGCCAGCAGCGGCTTTAGCTGAATGTGTGTCCTTTGAAATGTATGGCAGTGCAGAGAAACACTGGATCCCTGCACCACCATCGCTATATACGCCGCCGACTGACATCAGTGAGCCATTCACGGGCAGCGGTTGACATCACTACTATGTACCACAGGCCAAGAAGGATGGAGGAGAACACGGCACAACTTGGGCGCATGGAGAGGTGAGAAGAATTGTTTATTATTTTTAAAAATATATATATTGAAGAGGATGGGGGATTACAAAATAGGGGACATTATTATAAGATGGAGGCCAGAATGTGACGGTGAAACATCATTACTAAAAGGGTGCTAGTACAGAAGACTGGGACCGGTACAGATGTCATTCCAAATTTTGCACCGAGACTCATAGAATTCTAATTACGCTACTACCCACTAATTGTATTCTTTGAACAACCACATAGAAAAATGAAACACTGCACAATATCCATTGATCTATCACCCGCTTCCCCTCCACTGTCACCAATAAATGATGGTCCGTTACGGACAAAACTGCTCTATGAATCCGGATTACATTATAAACACAGTATAAAAAAAATAAACTAAAAACGTAAAAAAAAAAAAAAAGCTGTCAAACATAGATGCACAAGAAAGACAAAGCGACAACGAAGACACGTCGTGTTCTTCACTGGGTCTGAAATGTTTATCCTTTCGAGGACGCAATTTTATTTATTTTTTTCCCCGCTTTTGTCATTTTCCTTACTGCTCTCCAAGAACCATAACTTTTTTATTTCGGCATAAATATAGGAAATGGCTTTTCTTTTTTTATTTTTTGCAGGATGAATTTAATTTTTAGTTGCACCGTTTAATTTTCTGTATAATATATTGCAAATAATAAAAAAAAAATAAAAAATAAAAAAAAAATATTTGAAGTTTGGAATTAAAAGTAATTGTTTTAGTTAAAAACTCACTTAACCAATCAAGAAAAAAAACAAAAAACTGCGCTTAGTCTTCTGCTTTTCCTCTGTTATGCCTCATCGAGATGTGTAAATAAATGAAAAAATGGATTTTACTGATAAGTTTGTCAGGGGGGCGAGTTCCTGTTCCTACATATTACTGACTCAATACTGTGCAATCAGGGTCAGACCGTGCAGAGACAAAAGGAACATCAAAAAAATCTAGGAAAAAAACCCAACAAAACGACAAAAAAACCCCAATAATCACCTCTTCTAATCCATCCGGAACGAGCCTGGGTCTTCAGGGGATGGTCATCCCAAAACAAGCATGTTACTGTTGCAGCCAATCAGTGGTCATGTGCCATACTTACTGGTGTAAATAAGTTACGTAGCCCCTACAAGACTACAAGTTTCCCCACTAGACCCCATGCCCATTATTGCACTTGCCTTTGTCTATGTGTATCACTGCCCTCCAAAGACGGTGTGGCTTTTGAGGGGTGCACAGAGGTGGACATGGATTTCTGATGCGTACGAATCCGAGCTGAAGTGGCTGGGGCAGAGGCGGTGGAGGCACGGGAACCAGGTATGGAGAAGCTGGATGGAGTAGGGTGTAAATGAACATACAAAACAGGATATGGATGCACAGACTTACACAAAGGAACAAGCAAGGAAGGCAAGACAGGAGACGTTTCTGCTTTTTCTTTGTCAAATGTATGAAGAACATGAGATTGAAGGTACAAATTATGACTTATGCTCTTCTGGTAATGGTAAATGGTCACAATACACAAGAGACATACAGGTAACGTATGGAAGACGAATATGGATTAGTGATGAGCGGGCACTACCATGCTCGGGGGGGCTCAGTACTCGTAACGAGCAGTAGGAAGCTCGGACCGGCTTGACTTGTGTACGGAGTATAAGGGAAGTCAATGGTGAACTTTAGCTTGAATAAAAGGAAAAAGAAGGGAATTTTGTTTACTTACCGTAAATTCCTTTTCTTCTAGCTCCAATTGGGAGACCCAGACAGTGGGTGTATAGCTACTGCCTCTGGAGGCCGCACAAAGAACTACACTTAAAAGTGTAAGGCCCCTCCCCTTCTGGCTATACACCCTCCCGTAGGAGTACGGATTCCTCAGTTTTAGTACCAAAGCAAGAAGGAGGAAAGCCAATAACAGTTTCAAAAACAAATTCAATCCGATAACAAGATCGGAGAACTTAAGAAACAACATGAACAACATGTGCACCCGAAAAACGAAACCCTAAGAACAAATAGGGCGGGTGCTGGGTCTCCCAATTGGAGCTAGAAGAAAAGGAATTTACGGTAAGTAAACAAAATTCCCTTCTTCTTTTTCGCTCCTAATTGGGAGACCCAGACAGTGGGACGTCCAAAAGCAGTCCCTGGGTGGGTAAAAAGATACCACATGAACGGGCTGTCAGACAGCCCTTTCCTACAGGTGGGCCACCGCCGCCTGAAGGACCTGTCTACCTAGGCTGGCATCTGCCGAAGCGTAGGTATGCACTTGATAGTGTTTGGTAAACGTGTGCAGACTCGACCAGGTAGCCGCCTGGCACACTTGCTGAGCCGTAGCCTGATGCCGCAATGCCCAGGACGCACCCACGGCTCTGGTAGAATGGGCCTTCAGTCCAGATGGAATCGGAAGCCCAGCAGAACGGTATGTGTGAAGAATTGGTTCCTTGATCCACCGCGCCAGGGTGGATTTGGAAGCTTGCGATCCCTTATGCTGACCAGCGACTAGGACAAAGAGCGCATCAGAACGGCGTAGAGACGCCGTGCGAGAAATGTAAATCCTGAGTGCTCTCACCAGGTCCAACAGATGTAAACCCTTTTCAAATTGGTGAACTGGATGCGGACACAAAGATGGCAAAGTGATATCCTGATTGAGATGAAAGGAAGAAACCACCTTGGGAGAAAACTCTGGAATTGGACGCAGTACTACCTTGTCTTGGTGAAACACCAGGAAGGGAGATTTGCAAGATAACGCCGCTAGCTCGGACACTCTTCGAAGAGACGTGACCGCCACAAGAAAAACTACTTTTTGTGAAAGCCGAGAAAGGGAAACCTCTTTCAAAGGCTCGAAAGGCGGCTTCTGGAGAGCAATGAGAACCTTGTTCAGATCCCAGGGTTCCAATGGCCGTCTGTAAGGAGGAACGATATGACAAACTCCTTGGAGAAACGTGCGTACTTTAGAAAGCCGTGCCAAGCGCTTCTGAAAGAATACGGATAGCGCGGAGACTTGACCCTTAAGAGAGCTAAGCGACAAACCTTTTTCCAACCCAGACTGCAGGAAGGAAAGAAAAATTGGCAATGCAAATGGCCAGGGAGAAAACCCTTGAGCCAAGCACCAAGCTAAGAATATCTTCCACGTCCTGTGATAGATCTTAGCTGAGGATGGTTTTCTAGCCTGTCTCATTGTGGCAACAACTTCATGAGATAAACCTGAGGCCGCTAGGATCCAGGACTCAATGGCCACACAGTCAGGTTCAGGGCCGCAGAATTCAGATGGAAAAACGGCCCTTGAGACAGCAAATCTGGACGGTCTGGTAGTGCCCACGGTTGGCCTACCGTGAGATGCCACAGATCCGGGTACCACGACCTTCTTGGCCAGTCTGGAGCGACGAGAATGGCTCGATGGCAGTCGGACCTGATTTTCCGGAGAACTCTGGGTAACAATGCTAGAGGTGGGAACACATAGGGGAGTCGGAATTGCGACCAATCCTGAACCAAGGCGTCTGCCGCCAGCGCTCGGTGATCGTGAGACCGTGCCATGAAAACTGGGACCTTGTTGTTGTGCCGTGACGCCATCAGATCGACGTCCGGCGTCCCCCAGCGGCAACAGATCTGCTGAAACACGTCCGGGTGAAGGGACCATTCTCCTGCGTCCATGCCCTGGCGACTGAGAAAGTCTGCTTCCCAGTTTTCCACGCCTGGGATGTGAACTGCGGATATGGTGGACGCTCTGCTTTCCACCCACGTCAAAATCCGCCGGACTTCCTGAAAAGCTTGGCGACTGCGTGTTCCCCCTTGGTGGTTGATGTACGCCACCGCCGTGGAATTGTCCGACTGAATCCGAATCTGCTTGCCTTCCAGCCATTGTTGGAAGGCTCGCAGAGCAAGATAGATTGCTCTGATTTCCAGAACATTGATCTGCAGGGTGGACTCTTCCTGAGTCCACGTCCCCTGAGCCCTGTGGTGGAGAAACACCGCTCCCCACCCTGATAGGCTCGCATCCGTCGTGACCACTGCCCAGGACGGGGGAAGGAACGACTTTCCCTGTGACAATGAGGTGGGGAGAAGCCACCAACGCAGAGAGTCCTTGGCAGTCTGAGAGAGGGAGACAGTCCTGTCGAGGGACGTCGATTTCCCATCCCATTGGCGTAGAATGTCCCATTGTAGAGGGCGCAGATGAAACTGCGCGAACGGGACCGCCTCCATTGCTGCTACCATCTTTCCTAGGAAATGCATGAGGCGCCTCAGTGAGTGCGACTGGCTCTGAAGGAGAGATTGCACTCCTGTCCGTAGCGAACACTGCTTGTCCAGTGGAAGCTTCACTATCGCTGAGAGAGTATGAAACTCCATGCCAAGATAAGTCAGAGATTGGGTCGGGGTTAGATGAGACTTTGGAAAGTTGATAATCCACCCGAAACTCTGGAGAGTGTCTAGTGCCACCTTCAGACTGTGTTGGCATGCCTCTTGAGAGGGTGCCTTTATAAGCAGGTCGTCTAGATACGGGATGACCGAGTGACCCTGCGAGTGCAGAACAGCTACTACTGCTGCCATGACTTTGGTGAAGACCCGGGGGGCTGTTGCCAGACCGAAAGGTAACGCTACGAACTGCAGGTGTTCGTCGTGTATGACGAAGCGTAGGAAACGCTGATGCTCTGGCGCAATCGGCACGTGGAGATACGCATCTTTGATATCTATTGATGCTAGAAAATCTCCTTGAGACATTGAGGCTATGACGGAGCGTAGGGATTCCATCCGGAACCTCCTGACTTTTACGTGTCTGTTGAGCAACTTTAGATCCAGGACGGGTCGATACGATCCGTCCTTTTTTGGGACCACAAACAGATTGGAGTAAAAACCGTGACCTTGTTCCTAAAGAGGGACGGAGGTCACCACTCCTTCCGCCTTTAGAGCGGCCACCGCCTGCAACAGAGCATCGGCTCGGTCTGGTGGTGGAGAAGTTCTGAAGAAACGAGTTGGCGGACGAGAACTGAACTCTATCCTGTACCCGTGAGACAGAATATCCCTCACCCAACGGTCTTTGACGCGTGACAGCCAAATGTCGCCAAAGTGGGAAAGCCTCCCACCGACCGCGGGTGTGGGAATCGGAGACTGCAAGTCAGGAGGACGCCGTCTTGGCAACGGTTCCTCCGGCTGTCCTTTTTGGGCGTGACTGAGACCTCCAAGAATCTGAGCGTCTCTGGTCTTTTTGAGTCTTTTTTGACGAGGCGAATTGGGACCTGCCCGGTCCTCGAAAGGACCGATAACCAGACTGACCCTTCCTCTGTTGGGGTTTGTTTTGTCTGTGTTGCGGTAAGGATGAGTCCTTACCCTTGGAGTGTTTGATGATTTCATCCAAACGCTCTCCAAACAATCGGTCACGAGAAAAAGGCAAATTGGTTAAGCACTTCTTGGAATGAGAATCTGCTTTCCAATGTCTCAACCACAGGGCCCTACGCAAAACAACGGAGTTGGCTGACGCCACTGCCGTGCGGCTTGTAGCGTCAAGAACAGCATTAATCGCGTACGACGCGAATGCCGCCATTTGCGAGGTCAATGGTGCTACCTGCGGGGCAAATGCACGTGTGACTGAGTCGACTTGCACAAGCCCGGCTGAGATAGCTTGGAGTGCCCATACGGCAGCAAAAGATGGCGCTAACGACGCTCCAATCGCTTCATAGATGGATTTCAGCCAGAGCTCCATCTGCCTGTCAGTGGCATCTTTAAGTGCCGCTCCATCTTCAACTGCAACCAAGGATCTAGCTGCAAGCCTGGAAATTGGAGGATCCACTTTTGGACACTGGGTCCAACCCTTGACCACCTCAGGGGGAAAGGGATAGCGTGTATCTTTAAGCCGTTTAGAAAAACGCCTTTCCGGATAAGCGTGGGGTTTCTGGATTGCGTCTCTAAAGTCAGCGTGGTCCAGAAAAGTGCTTAATGTACGCTTAGGATATCTGAAATGGATTCTCTCGTGCTGCGAAGCTGACTCCTCTACAAGAGGAGCTGGTGGGGAAATATTTAACATCTTATTGATGGACGCTATAAGATCATTAACTATGGCGTCACCATCTGGTGTATCTAGATTGAGAGCGGTCCCAGGATCAGAATCCTGATCAGTTACGTCCGCCTCATCACCCATAGATTCATCTCGCTGGGATCCTGACCATTGAGATGAATGTGAAGGCCCCTCATAGCGAGCCCGCTTAGGCTGCCCGGGGCCATCGTCCGAGTCAGAGTCTTCACCCTGAGGTGTATGTGCCCGTCCCGGAGCTTGGAGGTAATTCAGCTGAGGGGGACCAGGGGGCAATGATTGCACAGTGTCCGTGGCCTGAAGTACAGGCCTAGCTCGCAATGTGTCAAGAATTTGTGACATAGTGAGAGACATTCTGTCAGCAAAAGCTGCAAACTCAGTTCCTGTCACCTGGACAGCATTCACAGGTGGTACACCCTGGGTCACGTCCAGCAGAGGTCCCGACTGTGCAAGCGCCGCAGGGGCCGAGCACTGCACACAATGGGGGTCAGTGGAGCCTGCCGGTAGAAAAGTCCCACATGCGGTGCAGGAAGCATATAATGTCTGTGCCTTGGCACCCTTGCGTTTTATGGACGACATGCTGTTGGCTCTCTGCAATGTGAGAGAGTCTATAGCCAAAGGGCGACCAGCGCTATGCAGTACAAAGTATTTGTAGGAACAAAATACTAAGAATACTACTGGCACAAGAGGGGGTGAGCCCTGAGGGCTGCTTACCGCCCGCTGAATAGCGGGTAAGAGGCGCAGAATTCCTTGTCTGGGTCTCCCCGGCTCCCCTCTGCAGCTCAGCGTGTCAGCAGGAATGGCTGCCGGCGTCTGTGGAGAGGGGCGGTCCGTGGGAGTTCCTAAACAAAAGTGCGGGAAACAGTGTCCCCTCTGTGCCTATTGTGAGGGCTGGAGTATGTAAAAACGACTCCAGCCCTCAGCGCTGATGCACTGACCAGCGTCCCGCCCCTCTCCTGACTGGCAGGTCTGGGGGCGGGAACGAACGGAAGCAGGCCGCAAAAGCCGGGGACTCGAGTTATCAGCGCGGCCGCCGTAAAAGCGCGGCCCGCGCTGAAGTCCCCGGCGCACCACAAGTGCCAGCCGCGCCGCAGTCCCAGCGGCCGGCGCGACCGTTTCCCAAAAGTGTGCCTGCTTCAGCGAAGCTGAATGAGGCCATGGCACAAGCGCCGCAGCGCTGATGTCCCCGGCGCACTACAACACCCAGCATGCTGCGGTGTGAGCGCCAAATGCACGGGGACACAGAGTACCTTGAGGAAGCAGGGCCATGTCCCTGATGTACTCCGCTCCATCCAGCATCTTCTCCAGGGGCTGTAGATGGAGCACGGTCTCAGTGCCTGGAGACCAGTAAATCCCACTTCACCCAGAGCCCTGTAAAAAGGGATGGGGAAGGAATCAGCATGTGGGCTCCTGCCGCCGTACCCGCAATGGGTACCTCAACCTTACAAACACCTCCGACATACAGTGGGGTGAGAAGGGAGCATGCTGGGGGCCCTGTATGGGCCCTCTTTTCTTCCATCCGACATAGTCAGCAGCTGCTGCTGACTAAAAACAATGGAGCTATGCGTGCGTGTCTGACCTCCTTCGCACAAAGCTAAAACTGAGGAATCCGTACTCCTACGGGAGGGTGTATAGCCAGAAGGGGAGGGGCCTTACACTTTTAAGTGTAGTTCTTTGTGCGGCCTCCAGAGGCAGTAGCTATACACCCACTGTCTGGGTCTCCCAATTAGGAGCGAAAAAGAAAATATCGGCACATCCAACGTAAAATAATTTCTTTCTTTATTTTCACATAATGTTTAATAAAGTCCATATTCAGAAGACCCTGATGCGTTTCCGACGCAACAGAGCGTCCTTAATCATAGGCCTATGATTAAGGACGCTCTTTTGCGTCGGAAACGCGTCAGGGTCTTCTGAATGTGGATGGACTTTTTTAACATTATGTGAAAATAAAGAAAGAAATTATTTTACGTTGGATGTGCCGATATTTTTTTTTTCAAGTTCTAGTCCACCTGGCGGACTTCATATCGTTGCACTCCTTGGATGTGTGGTGACCTATTCCAATGGGCGTGTCAAGCTTTCCTCCACTTCGTCTGTTGGTGAACTTTAGTATTTACTCTAGTTCCCCGTTGACTTCAGTCGAGCCTGTTTGAGTGTCTGACTGCTCGTTACGCGCTCTCTTACATGGTAGTGCTCGCTCATCACTAATATGGATGTATCATTTATATAGAGCAAGGATGCATAATCTGATTTCTGGAAACTCAATGTTGCTAATGCACCAAGTTACAAGAGCATATTATAGTCATTACTATACCGTATTAAAAACTACATTTTAAAGGTGAAGAAAACGCCTTTTTGAAAATTGTGGCGTTTTCTTAATTTGTGTCCACAAATTGCCATCTAATTCTAAACCCCTTTCATATAAATTAAATGACTTAGAAAAGCAAAAGAAACAGTTAAATATCTATATTTAGAAGAAAAATATTGTCCTTCCAATTCAATTCTCAATTATAATAGGACCTTGCCCAATGTCGGACTGGCTGGGAGAAAGGAATCGGAGGTAGACTTGGCCAATTGTTGACAATACATACGAATGCATCTTACCTATCCTTGCCATTCTGAACCGATCCAGGCCCCAGGTTAGCTCTCTCTAGCATGGGAGAATTGCGGCTGCGATTGGTACCAGTGGATAGTACACTGTTCTATATAGGTAGAAGTTAGAAGAGTCAACTTTTTTTTGTAACACCCTGGTAAAAATGCACAAGACTAGCGTTTAAACAGTCAAAATGGCTTGTTGAAGATAAGGACCACACAATTAGGCTATGTTCACACAGTGCATCTTTTCTTAACCACAAAGATAGTGTTTTTGGCCCCAAAAAGCGCACTTGTGTCAAAAATGTATCAAAAACGAATGCGTTTTTACCGCATTTTGCCCAATGCGTTTTTTAAGTCAAGCCTATTGACTGGAAGGGCTCAAAAACGCGGTAAAAAAGGCAAAAATAATTCACATGCTGCATCTTGGGTGTATTTTCAAAAACGCAGCCAAGATACAGCCAGAAAAAAGATGCAGTGTGTAGACAGCAAAATAGAAATCTCATAGACTTTTCTGGGGGAAGGAATGCATGCATTTAGGGGCATCTTTGTGACCTCAAATACGCACTAAAAGATGCCCTGTGTGAACATAGCCTAAGAAAGATTTTACAGGCTAAAAGAACAAAGTAAATACCAGCTGAACGCAGCAATAATCATCTAAATGTCAACTCTATGTGTGCGGTTTCTTAGGCCCTGGTACAAGCGAGTTATAAAAGCAACGCACGTACTAAAACATGTTGATACAGGCACTATATCTAGGGTTGTACAGGCTTGGGGTTCAAGTCTGCAGTCACTGTATGAGACTGCAGACTTGTGAATCCTCACAGTGTGCGCTGTCCGAATTCTCCAGTACCAGGAGCGGGCAGTCATGTAGTTTGCATAATTCGGCCACATTCAGACTAGACTTGTTCTGCCTGGATCATAACCTTATTTGACATGCATGCCACGTAGAAAAGGCTAGATCATTAGCGTGGTCTTTTAATGCCAAACCATGGTCTTTCATATCTACATTTCTTTACGGACATGATTAATTGGGTTATCCACGTTTGGGGTTCAAGTCTGCAGTCACTGTGTGTGACTGCAGACTTGTGAATCCTCACAGTGTGCACTGTCTGAATTCTCCAGGAGCGGGCAGTCATGCAGTTTGCATATTCCGTCCACGTTCAGACTAGACTTTTTCCGCCTGGCTCAACTCAGTTGTATTGAGTGAGGCCGCACACATCTAGACAACACAAGAAGGCATGCATGCAAATAGCTTACTAACAGTGACGTGCCCACTTGCTCCCAATGCTGGTACTGGAGAATCCTGACAGTGCACAGACTGTGTGCTGTAAGGATCCATGTGACTGCACTGTCAGGAATCTCTGGTACCGGCATTGGGAGCAAGTGGGCACGTGACTGCAAGTATGTTATTTGCATACATGCCTTCTTGTGTTGTCTACATGTGCGCTGCCTCACTCAATACAAGTGAATTAAGTCAGGCGGAACAAGTCTAGTCTGAATGTGGCTGGAAATATGCAAACTGCGCAACTGCCCGCTCCTGGTACTGGAGAATTCTGACAGTGCACACTGTGAGGAAACACAAGTCTGCAGTCACATACAATGACTGCAGACTAAGGCTATGTGCGCACATGTGCGCTCTGCACCGCACCAAAAATGTGCGCTTCAGAGCGCAGCTGAAAAGCTGCGTTCTGAAGCGCATGGTGCCGGCAGATTCGTGCGCTCTGCATGCTGCCTCTCCCTATAGACAGCATGCAGAACGCACGAAAGAAGTGACATGTCACTTCTTAGAACGCAGCGATTCAGCAAGCAGCCGAATCGCTGCGTTCTAACATGCCACGTGCGCACGGCCCCTGCACAATCTCCATAGATTGTGCAGGGGACGCAGGACGCATGCAGTTACGCTGCGGTGCAGAACGCAGCGTAACTGCATGTAATACGCACACGTGCGCACATACCCTTAAACCCCAAACCTGGACAACCCCTTTAATGTATCATGTCCATAAAGAAATGTAACTATGAAAGAGCATAGTTTGGCACCAAAAGACCACCCTAATGATCATATAGCCTTTCCTATGTACCATGCATGTAAAGTAAGGCTATGTGCACACATTGTGTTTTTCTGCATGGATTTGGTGTGCTAAATACACAATATTGTACAATATCAGCAAAGGCAATGACATTTCTGCAATCTCATGCACATGTTGCTTATTTTTTCCTTGCAAACTTTCAGCAGATTCAGATCCACAGCATGTCCATTCTTGCAGCGTTTTTCACCCATACTAACGAGTGGGGAAAAATATGCAACAAAAACATGTATTTGAGACCGCTACCGCTGTTCTCGAGCCAAAATATCAGGATTTGCAGCGGAATTTTCTGCTGCAAATCCTGACTGTGTGCACGCAGCCTAACCGTTCTAAGCATCTGGAAAGTAGAACGATATTTTTGGACCGCTTTCAGAAAAACACAGCGCTTCTTACTGTAGATGGCGTTGGAGTCGTTCTCTTCCTCTCCAATCCGGATAAAGGACTCGGAGGTACTCGGACTGTGCTGCTAGATTTGCGCCCACTTTCTCGCTCCTCGTCGGGCCGCTTGTTTTCTGCATTGTTGCTTTGCGTCTTTTTGGAGTAGGAGTTTGATGTAGGGATGGTTGGACCAACTTGAAAAAAAATAAAAAATAAAATGAAAAAAACAAGATACCGAAATTCCAGATTGCATGAAATGTAGCAGCTCTCTTCTTCATGAGTCCGCACTCACCCTGGTCACTGAGCCGCCTTTGCTTGGTATTAGCAGACACGCTGCGGTGAACCTTATGAGCTGGTGACGGAGCCGTGCTGTTTGTGATGTCTGGAGGCGGTCTAGGCTTTAGCGTCATATTGTCATTGTCCAACTGAGCAGAAAGATTACATAAGGGTAAAGTCACAACTGGATAAACTATTCCAAAGCACAAGGTTCTCCCGCAACTGTATTTACAAGTCAATCCCTTAGAGATCGCTGTTAATTTAAACATTAAATTACGGTCATCATTTACAGGCTTTTTTTTCTTTTTTTTATTGATGGTCATCAATATTTGACAGGTGGGGGGATTCCCTGATGCTGTTGGAAAACAGCAGCTCTGTCTATAAACTATAGCGGACAGGTACTGCAGATCCACCCCTATTTATTTCTGCAGTACCTGGTCGCGGCCACTATAAAAATGATGGAGCTGCTGTCCTCTAACATCTGCCGATAACAGCTGATCGGCGAGGGTGTGGGTTGTCGCATCCCCACAGATCAGATATTAGTCTAATGAATAGCAAACTGAATAACAGTGATGAATAGGCACTACCATGCTCAGGTGCTCGTAATGAGCAGCGGGCACTACCATGCTCAGGTGCTCGTAATGATGAACGGGCACTACCATGCTCAGGTGCTTGTAATGATGAACGGGCACTACCATGCTCAGGTGCTCATAATGATGAGCAGGCACTAGTATGCTCGGGTGCTCGTAATGATGAACGGGCACTACCATGCTCAGGTGCTTGTAATGATGAGCGGGCACTACCATGCTCAGGTGCTCGTAATGATGAACGGGCACTACCATGCTCAGGTGCTCGTAATGATGAACGGGCACTACCATGCTCAGGTGCTCGTAATGATGAACGGGCACTACCATGCTCAGGTGCTCGTAATGATGAACGGGCACTACCATGCTCAGGTGCTCGTAATGATGAACGGGCACTACCATGCTCAGGTGCTTGTAATGATGAACGGGCACTACCATGCTCAGGTGCTCATAATGATGAGCAGGCACTAGTATGCTCGGGTGCTCGTAATGATGAACGGGCACTACCATGCTCAGGTGCTCGTAATGAGCAGCGGGCACTACCATGCTCAGGTGCTCGTAATGAGCAGCGGGCACTACCATGCTCAGGTGCTTGTAATGATGAGCGGGCACTACCATGCTCAGGTGCTCATAATGATGAGCAGGCACTAGTATGCTCGGGTGCTCAGTACTCGTAACGAGAGCTGTCGGACGCTCGGACAGGCGCGCCTTGAGTACTCTAGTATAATAAAAGTCACTGAAGAACTTGAGCATTTTTCCAAGAAATCTTCTGGGGAAAAATGCTCGAGTCCCCCATTGCCTTCCATTATACTGTATACTCAAGTCGTGCCCATCCGAGCTTCCAACTGCTCTCATTACGGGCACCTGAGCATGGTAGTGCCCGCTCATCACTAGTTACGAGTACCGAGCACCCGACCATGGTAGTGCTCGCTCATCACTAGTTACGAGTACCGAGCACCCGAGCATGGTAGTGCCCACTCATCACTAGTTCCGAGTACTGAGCACCTGAGCATGGTAGTGCTCACTCATCACTAGTTACGAGTACCGAGCACCCGACCATGGTAGTGCCTGCTCATCACTAGTTACGAGTACTGAGCACCCGAGCATGGTAGTGCCTGCTCATCACTAGTTACGAGTACCGAGCACCCGACCATGGTAGTGCCCACTCATCACTAGTTACGAGTACCAAGCACCCGAGCATGGTAGGGCTCGCTCATCACTAGTTAGGAGTACAGAGCACCCGAGTATGGTAGTGCCCGCTCATCACTAGTTACCAGTACTGAGCACCCGAGCATGGTAGTGCCCGCTCATCACTAGTTACGAGTACCAAGCACCCGAGCATGGTAGGGCTCGCTCATCACTAGTTAGGAGTACCGAGCACCCGACCATGGTAGTGCCCGCTCATCACTAGTTACGAGTACCAAGCACCCGAGCATGGTAGGGCTCGCTCATCACTAGTTAGGAGTACAGAGCACCCGAGTATGGTAGTGCTCACTCATCATTACGAGTACCAAGCATGCTAGTGCTCACTCATCATTATGAGTACTGAGCATGGTAATGCTCACTCATCATTACGAGTACCGAGCATGCTAGTGCTCACTCATCATTACGAGTACTGAGCATGGTAGTGCTCACTCATCATTACGAGTACAGAGCATGGTAGTGCTCGCTCACCATTATGAGTACCGAGCACCAGAGCATGGTAGTGCTCGCTCATCATTACGAGTACTGAGCATGGTACTGCTCGCTCGTCATTACGAGTACCGAGCACCAGAGCATGGTAGTCCCCGCTCATCATTACGAGTACCGAGCACCAGAGCATGGTAGTCCCCGCTCATCATTACGAGTACCGAGCACCAGAGCATGGTAGTCCCCGCTCATCATTACGAGTACCGAGCACCAGAGCATGGTAGTCCCCGCTCATCATTACGAGTACCGAGCACCCGAGCATGGTAGTCCCCGCTCATCATTACGAGTACCGAGCACCAGAGCATGGTAGTCCCCGCTCATCATTACGAGTACCGAGCACCAGAGCATGGTAGTGCTCGCTCATCATTACGAGTACCGAGCACCAGAGCATGGTAGTTCCCGCTCATCACTAATAGTCAGTTTGCTATTCGTAAAACTAATGTAATGATCAGCAAACTTAAAAGTGTGATTTTACCTAAAGAATAATTTAAAATGGTTGATTACGACTAATGTACGAATATCCAAACCTTGGAAGAGGTCATCAATATTAGATTGGGGAAGGGAAGGGAGGGTTCAAAATCAAGCATCCCCTCTGATCAGCTGTTATCTGCGCTGACAACGGCAAGACGTAAGCAAAGTATGGAGTGCAACACCAAAGTGCTATACGTGGTTGAGTGACTGCTACAGAGCATGCCCCGGACATAAGGCAGGAGTATACGGCTAGTATGGTGAGTTCGGCCTTGTTGATCATTTAAAGAAGTGGTCCCGAAATTATAAAACCTGTTTAAAATACAGAAATCAGATCGTACTCACCCTCCCTGGGTCCAACAAAAGTCATCTTCTGCTCTGTTTAGAGTTTTGGCTGCAGAAGTGATGTCATGTCGACAGCGGACATCACCGCTGCAGCCAATCAATAAGCTCAGCGGCTCTCATCTTGTAAATGGCGAGAGCCATTAAACTCAGCGATTGGCAGCAGCGGGGATGTGAGCGGTCAACGTGACTTCACTGTTGCAGCCAAAACACTGAAACACAAGCTGCGGAGTGGATCTGGTGGTGGACCCAGGGAAAGTGAGGACTGTCTGATATTTTATTTTTAATTAGGACTATAATTGGGGACCACTTTTCTTGAAGTGGGTGGAAAACCCCTTTATGTCTTCCAGAAAAATATAACATTTTACGAAAGAAATGTGATACTAGTAAAAGGGTCTTAGGGCCAGGATTTGGGATAACTCTGTGTATAAGATTATTTAAAGGGGTTGTCCATTTTTGGGAACTTTTTTTTTTTTTCAATTAAATCTATGTTTTGGTAAATCAACATTGTATTTCAATTGCGTTTCATTAATAATTTTGCAATGTTTGTCTTTTTTAGGCTTTTTTGTTTCTTTGCACATTCAACTTTGATGTTGTCTGTTGTCATAAATCTGCTGAGAGCACGGAGGAAAAGGACAGATAAGAGTGACAAACTCCTAGTAGAAAGACATGGGAGCTCACCGACCGATTCTCAGTTAACTCATTCTGCAGCCAGCAATATAGACCGTACAACACAGAGGCTACAGAAGGCAAACTGCTACATTTTTTATGAAACCCAATTGCAAAAATTATTTTCTCCTATTTATATTAGGATTTGACATTCTTTATTGGTCATCATTTATAAAAGCTCATTCTTCTAAAATTAGTCAGGGCAGGGTCATTAAATAATGGAGAAAATAAAATATCACAGAATGAAAAGGTTATATTATATCTCAGATGGAAGAGCATCTGTACAAGCTATACACGTCAGGATTGTATGCTATACCTCAGACGACTTGTAGCCAAGAAGCAGATATGTTGCCATAACCTCATTATATTTCTGGTTAATGAGAGAGTCCTGGATCTCCTCCCGTGTATAGCCCATAGTGACCATTAACTCTATACAGAGAAGAAAAAAAATACAGAAAAAATATAAAAGTCATTTACACCCAGACGTCCAGTTACTATACTAGATAGTATTACAGTACTTATGATTTTCACATAGAAGCATAATCTGTTTTATAGCGCTCCAACTATGAACATAGGTGCCTGTGATGCTGGAGCTTTACAGTCAGTTACAGGAAGGTACAGCATAGGTGCCTGTGATGCTGGAGCTTTACAGTCAGTTACAGGGGGGTACAGCATAGATGCCTGTGATGCTGGAGCTTTACAGTCAGTTACACGAGGGTACAGCATAGATGCCTGTGATGCTGGAGCTTTACAGTCAGTTACAGGTGGTACAGCATAGATGCCTGTGATGCTGGAGCTTTACAGTCAGTTACAGGAAGGTACAGCATAGATGCCTGTGATGCTGGAGCTTTACAGTCAGTTACAGGAGGGTACAGCATAGGTGCCTGTGATGCTGGAGCTTTCCAGTCAGTTACAGGGGGGTACAGCATAGGTGCCTGTGATGCTGGAGCTTTCCAGTCAGTTACAGGGGGGTACAGCATAGGTGCCTGTGATGCTGGAGCTTTACAGTCAGTTATAGGAGGATACAGTATAGGTGCCTGTGATGCTGGAGCTTTACAGTCAGTTACAGGAAGGTACAGCATAGGTGCCTGTGATGCTGGAGCTTTACAGTCAGTTACAGGGGGGTACAGCATAGGTGTCTGTGATGCTGGAGCTTTACAGTCAGTTACACGAGGGTACAGCATAGGTGTCTGTGATGCTGGAGCTTTACAGTGAGTAACAGGAGGGTACAGCATAGATGCCTGTGATGCTGGAGCTTTACAGTCAGTTACAGGGGGGTACAGCATAGGTGTCTGTGATGCTGGAGCTTTACAGTCAGTTACAGGAAGGTACAGCATAGGTGCCTGTGATGCTGGAGCTTTACAGTCAGTTACAGGGGGGTACAGCATAGGTGCCTGTGATGCTGGAGCTTTACAGTCAGTTACAGGGGGGTACAGCATAGGTGTCTGTGATGCTGGAGCTTTACAGTCAGTTACAGGTGGTACAGCATAGATGCCTGTGATGCTGGAGCTTTACAGTCAGTTACAGGAGGGTACAGCATAGGTGTCTGTGATGCTGGAGCTTTACAGTCAGTTACAGGGGGGTACAGTATAGGTGCCTGAGATGCTGGAGCTTTACAGTCAGTTACAGGTGGTTCAGCATAGATGCCTGTGATGCTGGAGCTTTACAGTCAGTTATAGGAGGATACAGTATAGATGCCTGTGATGTTGGAGCTTTACAGTCAGTTACAGGAGGGTTCAGCATAGGTGCCTGTGATGCTGGAGCTTTACAGTCAGTTACAACAGGTTACAGCATAGGTGTCTATGATGCTGGAGCTTTACAGTCCGTTACAGAGGGGTCCAGCATAGGTGCCTGTGATGCTGGAGCTTTACAGTCAGTTACAGGGGGGTACAGCATAGGTGTCTGTGATGCTGGAGCTTTACAGTCAGTTACAGGAGGGTACAGCATAGGTGTCTGTGATGCTGGAGCTTTACAGTCAGTTACAGGAGGGTACAGCATAGGTGTCTGTGATGCTGGAGCTTTACAGTCAGTTACAGGAGGGTTCAGCATAGGTGTCTGTGATGCTGGAGCTTTACAGTCAGTTACAGGGGGGTACAGCATAGGTGTCTGTGATGCTGGAGCTTTACAGTCAGTTACAGGAGGGTTCAGCATAGGTGTCTGTGATGCTGGAGCTTTACAGTCAGTTACAGGGGGGTACAGCATAGGTGTCTGTGATGCTGGAGCTTTACAGTCAGTTACAGGAGGGTTCAGCATAGGTGTCTGTGATGCTGGAGCTTTACAGTCAGTTACAGGAGGGTACAGCATAGATGCCTGTGATGCTGGAGCTTTACAGTCAGTTACAGGGGGGTACAGCATAGGTGTCTGTGATGCTGGAGCTTTACAGTCAGTTACAGGAGGGTACAGCATAGATGCCTGTGATGCTGGAGCTTTACAGTCAGTTACAGGAGGGTACATCATAGGTGTCTGTGATGCTGGAGCTTTACAGTCAGTTACAAGAGTGGGCAGAAAAGGTGTCTGTGTGACTAGAGCTTTACTATCAATTACAGGAACAAGCAACATGAGAGTTTATATTGCTAAAGATCAGAAAAGGAAATTGACCTTGCTAATTAACGACACTGCAAAAAAAAAGTTTTTTGTAAGAACTGGGACATTTGATTGCTCACTTATAACTGATGGTATAGTTAAAAATAAGACTAAGTAGGTAAAAAAAAAATAGGAAGACATTTCTACTGTCACATATGATGGAGCGCTGTGTGACTTGACAGCTGTTTTTCTTCTCTGCTGACAGCACAGAAACCATTCATGTTATCTGCACACCCCAGTAATGTGTGACAGGTGGATGCACTGTTTATCCGTATCGTTTCAATAGTGTTTTCAGGCTGCATATCCTCATCATCACCTAGTCTGCATCGGAATAATCACGCATTCATCATAATGCAAAACTGTCACTCAAGCTAAGGAAGAGGAGCTGCAGAGGCTTGGCAGCCGTCTTTGTGCTCCTGCCATATTAAAAGCATCACTCCAGAGATCTTCACGGTCTACATCATTGTAATGTAACCATCAATGCAGTAGTCTGGGAAATATCCACAACATAATAGGCAAAATTAATGACCAGTGGAGTGATCTTTGCAGTATGGGACGGCAGTAGACACACCTGTCCTTTTGGGATCCTTGTAATCTGGAACTGGTTCAATATATGGCTTCAGCTCATCATCCTCATGACCTACATTCATCCATCGATCCCTCATAATTTGCTAAGAACAAAGAGAAGAACAATTTATTAGGATCATTGATAAGACAACCGAACCAAATCAGCCGCATGTCTGACCATGGCTATTCAGCTCCATAATGGATAGGCACACACCATTCCCGTGGCTGGATTTAACTTTTAAAAGATTAAATCTCCGTAATCAAATATCCTTAGGATAGGGGATAACTTGCTGATAAATTAGGGTACGACCTCTGAAATCCCCACTAATGCAGAGAGTGTTGCATTCATTCTCTAGGGAACTGCTGGAAATAGCCAAGTACTATTTTCTAACAGTCCCGTAGATAATGAATGAAGGTAATGCACATGTCCAGCCACTCCATTCAGACGGGGCTCTGCAGACCTTATTTTTGGGATTGGCGGGGTTCCCAGCAGTTGGTCACGCATTGATCAGCAAGTTATCACCTTAGGATATTAAAATTGCAATAATCCTTTAAATATTTAATGGAAGCCCCTAGTAGAGGATAGCCATTTAATACACTGCACTCACCTCCAGTGTGCCCCTCTTGCTTGGATTTAGTATGAGGAATTTTTTTAGTAAATTTTCACAGTCTGTTGACATGTAAAAAGGGATTCGATACTTGCCCCTTAACACACGTTCGCGTAGTTCCTGAAAAGACAAATAAAATGAAGTTTGTAGACACCCCTTCTTCTACAAGCTTTACCATAAGAACGTCAGGCACCAGGTAGGGGCGGACATATCATTGGTGCAACGCACACGGGCCCATGAGATCAGAGGGCCCATGAGATCAGAGGCCCATTTTTGCCTCCAAAGTGGGTGGAATTGGGCAATTTGATGAGTTATTGGACTGCAAAAGGCCCATTTACTGTTTTTGCACAGGGGCCCTTTTCCATCTGTGTACACCAGAATTGGCCCGTGTTAGGCTGGGTCCACATGTGAGGCATTTTACCACTGCAAAATATGCATCTACTACAATGAAAGGGGTTGATGACGTCTGAGCAAAAGAGCAGGTGAAATCTACATATTTTACATCCCATCTGGCGTTATGGAAGGCTCACACGAAGCAGAACGATTTTTTTTTTCTCGCTTGTCATCCGTGTGCAATCCGTTTTTTTGTTTTTTTTACAGCAAAAGTTATTAATCATTTACAGTTTCCTATGTTACATAATTGTAATGTACCCGTAAAAAAGAGAATTTTGTTTACTTACCGTAAATTCTTTTTCTTATACTTCCGTATTGGGAGACCCAGACCATGGGTGTTTAGCTTCTGCCTCCGGAGGACACACAAAGTACTACACTTAAAAGTGTAGCTCCTCCCTCTGAGCTTATACACCCCCTGGTAGCCAGTCACAGCCAGTTTAGTGCAAAAGCTGAAGGAGAATAGCCACCCACAAGTAGAACCGAGTAAGAACCGGAACAACCGGAGACTCTGTCCACGACAACAGCCGGTGATAATACGCGGAACAAGAAATTGCCAACAGGCAACAGGGAGGGAGCTGGGTCTCCCAATACGGAACTATAAGAAAAAGAATTTACGGTAAGTAACAAAATTCTCTTTTTCTTTAACGTTCCTTTGGGAGACCCAGACCATGGGACGTTCCAAAGCTGTCCCTGGGTGGGAATAAACAGAAAAAACTAAGAAGTAGGCGGAGCCTAACTTCACAAGTGGCCGACAGCCGCCTGAAGGATGCGTCTGCCCCAGCTCGCATCTGCCGAAGCATGAGCATGCACTTGGTAGTGTTTCGAAAAGGTATGCAGGCTAGTCCAAGTGGCAGCCTGACAGACTTGTTGAGCCGTAGCCTGGTGCCTAAAAGCCCAAGAGGCACCGACAGCTCTGGTCGAGTGTGCTTTGATCCCCGGCGGGGGAAGCACCCGAGTACTCTGGTAGGCATCCGAAATGGTCGATCTAATCCAACGGGCCAAGGTCGGCTTAGAAGCAGAGAGACCCTTGCGCCGCCCTGTGGTTAGCACAAAAAGAGAGGTGCACCGCCTAAGCGCAGCGGTGCGAGACACATAAATCCGGAGAGCACGCACCAGATCTAGAGTATGCAGCGCTTTCTCAAAGCGATGAACAGGGGCCGGACAGAAGTAAGGCAAGGAAATATCCTGGTTAAGGTGGAAGGGAGAGACCACCTTAGGAAGAAAGTCCGGGGTCGGACGGAGAACTACCTTGTCTTGGTGAAAAACCAAAAAAGGTGACTCCGAGGAGAGCGCAGCCAAATCAGAGACTCTCCTGAGAGAAGTTATGGCAACTAGAAAGGCCACCTTTTGAGAAAGACGATACAAAGAAACCTCCCTAAGAGGCTCAAAGGGGGGTTTCTGCAATACCGTGAGGACCAAGTTAAGGTCCCAGGGATCCAAGGGCCGTCGATGAGGCGGAATGATGTGAGACGCACCTTGCATGAAGGTGCGGACCTGAGCCAGCCGGGCGATACGCCGCTGGAACAGCACTGATAGAGCTGAGATTTGTCCCTTGAGAGAGTTAAGGGACAGTCCTAGCTGCAGACCGGACTGTAAAAAAGACAGAAGGGTCGGCAACGAGAATGGCCAAGGAGAATGGCCGGAAGAGCGACACCAGGACAGGAAAATTTTCAAAGTCCTGTGATAGATCTTGACGGAGGAAGACTTACGGGCCCGGGTCATAGTGGAGATGACTTCAGGAGGAATACCAGAAGCCGTCAAAATCCAGGACTCAAGAGCCACGCCGTCAATTTGAGTGCCGCAGAATTTGGGCGGAAAAACGGACCTTGCGAGAGCAGGTCTGGACGGTCCGGAAGATGCCACGGCATCTCCACGGACAGTTGGAGCAGGTCCGGATACCAAGATCACCTGGGCCAGTCCGGTGCAATGAGGATGACTCGACGGCCCTCCATTCTGATCTTGCGCAGGACTCTGGGCAAGAGAACTAGAGGGGGAAACACGTAGGACAGACGAAACTGGGACCAGTCTTGAACCAGAGCGTCTGCGGCGAAGGCCTGAGGATCGTGGGAGCGAGCCACGTAAACCGGAACCTTGTTGTTGTGACGGGATGCCATTAGGTCCACGTCCGGAGTGCCCCATTTGCGGCAGATTGACTGAAACACTGCCGGGTGCACGGACCACTCGCCACCGTCCACGGATTGACGGCTGAGATAATCTGCCTCCCAGTTTTCTACGCCAGGGATGTGGACTGCGGATATGGTGGAGTCCTCCGCCCATTGAAGGATGCGTTGGACCTCCAACATTGCCAGGCGGCTGCGTGTCCCGCCTTGGTGATTGATGTAGGCAACCGCTGTCGCGTTGTCTGACTGGACTCGAATGTGCCTGCCCGCCAACAGGTGGTGAAAGGCTAGGAGAGCTAGAAGCACAGCTCTGGTTTCCAGCACATTGATTGAAAGGGCTGACTCGGACGGAGTCCAAGTGCCCTGAGCTCTGTGGTGGAGATTTACCGAAACCCAGCCGGATAGGCTGGCATCCGTGGTGAGAATCACCCAGGACGGAGCCAGGAAGGAGAGCCCTTGGGACAGGGAGAGGGGTCGAAGCCACCACTGAAGAGAGCTCCTGGTCCGTGGCGACAGAGCCACTAACCTCTGTAAGGAGGAAGGCCGCTTGTCCCAACAGCGGAGGATGTCCAGCTGCAGAGGACGCAGATGGAACTGGGCAAAGGGAACCGCCTCCATGGAAGCCACCATTTGACCCAGCACCTGCATCAGGCGCCTGAGGGAATAACGGCGGGGCCTCAGGAGAGAGCGCACCGCTAGCCGGAGAGACTGCTGTTTGATTAAGGGCAACTTCACAAGTGCCGGCAAAGTCTCGAACTGCATCCCTAGGTACGTGAGACTCTGAGTCGGGCTAGGGTGGCGAGAGTGAGCGAAACACTCCGCTGAAAGTCTGCGCTGGATGGACCCTTGACCAGAAGGTCGTCCAGGTAAGGGAGCACTGCCAACCCCTGGAGGTGCAGGACCGCAATCACTGCCGCCATGACCTTGGTGAATACCCGAGGGGCCGTGGCTAACCCGAAGGGGAGAGCCACGAATTGGAAATGATCCTCTCCTATCGCAAAACGTAACCAACGCTGATGTGACACTGCGATTGGCACATGTAGATAGGCATCTCTGATGTCGATGGACGCCAGGAACTCCCCTTGGGTCATAGAGGCAATGACTGATCCAGAGACTCCATGCGAAAATGCCGCACCCGGACATGCTTGTTGAGAAGCTTGAGATCCAGGATGGGCCGGAAGGTACCGTCCTTTTTTGGAACTAGGAAGAGATTTGAGTAAAAACCTCTGAACCGTTCCTGAGCGGGAACTGGGACAATCACTCCGTTTGCCTGCAAGGACGCCACGCCCTGCGAGAAGGCGGCGGCCTTGGAGCAGGGGGGAGTTGAGAGAAAAAAATCTGTTTGGAGGGCTGGAAGAGAATTCTATCCTGTAGCCGTGAGATATGATGTCTCTCACCCACTGATCGGAGACTTTCTTTAACCAAGCGTCGCCAAAGTGGGAGAGCCTGCCACCGACTAAGGACGTGGTTGGAGCGGGCCGAGAGTCATGAGGAAGCTGCCTTAGTGGCAGAACCTCCTGCGGTCTTCTGCGGACGCGCTTTTGGGCGCCAGTTGGATTTCTGATCCTTAGCTGAGTAAGCGGACGAGGCGAAAGGCTTAAAGGAAGACCAGTTGGAGGAACGAAAGGAACGAAACCTCGATTGATTCCTACCCTGGGTGGGTATCCTGGTCTTGGTTTGAGGCATGGAAATACTCTTCCCGCCAGTAGCTTCTTTAATGATTTCATCCAGCTGTTTACCAAACAGCCGTGAACCAGCAAAAGGGAGCCCAGCAAGAAACTTCTTGGAAGAAGCATCTGCCTTCCACTCTCGAAGCCACAAAATCCAGCGGATAACAAGAGAATTAGCTGAAGCCACCGCAGTGCGGTGAGCAGCCTCTAGCATGGCAGACATGGCATAGGATGAAAAAGCTGAAGCCTGAGCAGTTAAGGTAACCATCTCAGGCATAGATTCCTTGGTGAGGGAATGCATCTCCTCTAGAGAAGCAGAGATGGCTTTGAGAGCCCACACTGCTGCAAAAGTCGGGGAAAACGCGGCCTCGCAGCTTCATACACAGATTTGGCCAGAAGGTCAATCTGACGGTCAGTGGAATCCTTAAGTGAGGTGCCGTCAGCCACCGACACAACGGTCCGGGCTGAGAGCCTAGACACCGGAGGGTCTACCTTTGGAGAGTGAGACCACTCCTTGACCACCACAGGTGGAAATGGAAACCGGTCATCAGAACCACGCTTTGGAAAGCGTTTGTCAGTGCAGGCCCTGGGTTTGGTCACAGCGGTCTGAAAACTAGAGTGGTTAAAGAACACACTCTTCACTCTCTTAGGCGAGGTAAACTGATGTTTTTCTGCCAAAGAGAGTTGCTCCTCTGACACTGGCGGATTGAGATCCAGCACAGAATTAATAGAAGCAATCAAATCACTAAGGTCCGAGTCACCCTCAGAGAAATCGATGGGATACATAGCCTCCGAGCCCCCAGTGAGGGCATCCTCCTCATCTTGAGAGTCAGCTCTTGAGACAGAGCCGTGGGATGGGGAGGGGGAGGAAAACCTGCGCCTTCTCTTAGAAGGACGGGGTCTGGGATCAGATGATGAATCCTCCGTGAGCTCTGATGGACGGAGGTCAGAGGATAGGAGTCCTCTGTCAAGAGTATTAGAGGCACCCTGTGAGGGGGGCTGATGCATATTCATCAAAGTCCTGGACAAAAGTCCCATGGACTCAGCAAATGACTGGGATATGGACCTAGAAAAGGACTCTACCCAGGCCGGGGGGTTCAGTCACAGGTGCAGCAGCAGCAGCCTGAGAGACCACTGGGGGTGAGACTCCAGGCTGTGGCACCGCCAAGTTAGAGCAACCATCACAGTGTGGATAAATGCTCGGCTCAGGCAGCAGGAGCTTACATGCAGTGCATGCAGCATAAAGCTTTGGAGCCTTGCTCCTTGTGTGAGACATGCTGCTGGAGTGGGGGCTTTGCAGAGAATGAACCCCAGGGAGAATATACAGAGGTCCACAACCGGAGACCGGCTGTGGCTTACCAGACCGCTGAGCGCAGTGTTGTGTGCCCTCCAGATCCCGAAGCCCGGTCCCCCAGTGCGCAGCACCTCAGCAGAGATGCAGAATGCAGGATGTCCCAGAGCAGAGTGAACTCTGCCTGAGAAATGGGGCGTTCCTATAAAAGAGCGGGAACTGGAGGGCTATAGAGACCTGCAGGGAAGGAGGGACGCCCCAGCAGTGGGGAGTGTCCCTCCCCTGTGTAGAACAGCCGCTGGGAGGAGCCGAACCTGTCCCTCTGCATGAGTGACATGCGAGGGCAGGAAAACGAAACTAGGCCTCCGGCGAAGCCGGGGCCTAAATTTAATCGGCGAGGCCGACAAGCAGGCACCATCGGCGCGGTTCTCTGGCAAAAGCTGGAGAACCCGCCGGAAAAGTTAAAAACAATCACATACAGCATACTCTCCCCATACAATAAAGAACCGGGACCCCCAACATAAACGTCTCAGGTACTTAGCTGCTGAGACGCAGGGCCATGTCCCTGGGGATGAGTGCTCCGGTCCAACAGAATCCTCAAGGGGCTGTGGATGGAGACCGGACTCCTGCCAGGCATGGAGACCGTGCTGGCTCCCACTTCAAGCCAGAGCCCAGAAGGGATGGTGAAGGAGCGCGGCATGTAAGGCTTCAGCCTTGTAAATCAACCTTAACAACACCGCCGACACAGTGGGGTGAGAATGGACATGCCGGGGGTCCAGACATGGACCCGCTTTTCTTCAAACTCTTTCCAAAAGTCAAACAAATCAGATGAGAATGCATGTGTGGCTGTATGCCTCCTGACACAAAGCGATAAACTGGCTAGGACTGGCTACCAGGGGGTGTATAAGCTCAGAGGGAGGAGCTACACTTTTAAGTGTAGTACTTTGTGTGTCCTCCGGAGGCAGAAGCTAAACACCCATGGTCTGGGTCTCTCAAAGGAACGATAAAAAAGAAGGGAATTTTGTTTACTTACCGTAAATTCCTTTTCTTCTAGCTCCAATTGGGAGACCCAGACAATTGGGTGTATAGCTATTGCCTCCGGAGGCCACACAAAGTATTACACTTAAAAGTGTAAGGCCCCTCCCCTTCTGGCTATACACCCCCAGTGGGATCACTGGCTCACCAGTTTTAGTGCCAAAGCAAGAAGGAGGAAAGCCAATAACTGGTTTAAAGACCAATTCAATCCGAGGAAACATCGGAGAACTGAACCATACCACATGAACAACATGTGTACCCGAAAAAACAGAAAAAACCCCGAGAAAACCGGGCGGGTGCTGGGTCTCCCAATTGGAGCTAGAAGAAAAGGAATTTACGGTAAGTAAACAAAATTCCCTTCTTCTTTTTCGCTCCTAATTGGGAGACCCAGACAATTGGGACGTCCAAAAGCAGTCCCTGGGTGGGTAAAAGAATACCTCGTGATAGGGCCGTCAAACAGCCCTTCCCTACAGGTGGGCAATCGCCGCCTGAAGGACTTATCTACCTAGGCTGGCGTCTGCCGAAGCGTAGGTATGCACCTGAAAATGCTTGGTAAAAGTATGCAGATTCAATCAGGTAGGTGCCTGACACACCTGCTGAGCCGCAGCCTGGTGCCGTAATGCCCAGGATGCACCCACGGCTCTGGTAGAATGGGCCTTCAGCCTTGAGAGAACCAGAAGCCCAGTAGAACTGTAGGTTTCAAGAATTGGTTCCTCGATCCCCCGAGCCAGGGTGGATTCAGAAGCTTGCGACTGTTTACGCCGACTAGCGACAAGGACAAAGAGTGCATCCGGGTGGCGCAGGAGCGCCATGCGGGAAGTAGAACCTGAGTGCTCTCACCAGAACCAACAGATGCAAATCCTTCTGAAATTGATGGACTGGACGAGGACACAAAGAAGGTGAGGTGATATCCTGATTGATATGAAAGTGGGATACCACCTTAGGGAGAAATTCCGGAATCGGACGCAGAACTACCCTGTCCTGGTGAAGGACCAGGAAGGGAGATTTGTATGAGAGCGTTGCTAGCTCGGAAAGTCTCCTAAGAGACGAGACCGTTACTAGAAGGCCACTTCCCGAGAAAAGCGGGAAGGGAGACCTCTTTCAAGGCTCGAAAGGCGGCATCTGGAGAGCAATTAGAACCTTGTTCAGATCCCAGGGCTCTAACGGCCGCCTGTACGGAGTGCTGAGAAGACAAACTCCCCGTAGGAACGTGCGTACCTGAGGAAGTCGTTTCTGAAAAAATACAGATAGCGCTGAGACTTGTCCCTAAAGGGAACTGAGCGACAACCCTCTTTCCAACCTAGATTGCAGGAAGGAAGGAAACATAGACGATGCAACCGGCCAGGGAGAAACACCCTGCGCCGAGCACCGAGATAAGAATATCCTCCACGTCCTGTGGTCAATCTTGGCGGACGTTGGTATGCTAGCCTGTCTCATGGTGGCAACCACGTCCTGAGGTAATCCTGACGACACTAGGTTCCAGGACTCAAAGCCACACCATCAGGTTGAGGGCCGTAGAATTCAAATGGAAGAATGGCCCTTGAGACAGCCAGTCTGATTGGTCTGGTAGTGCCCCCGGTTAGCCTACCGTGAGGCACCACAGAACCGGGAACCACAACATCCTCGGCCAATCTGTAGCGACGAGGATGGCGCGGCCGCAGTCGGTCCTGATCTAACGCAGCACTCTGGGCAACAATGCCAGAGGTGGCACATAAGGTAGCTGGAACTGCGACCAATGCTGAACTAAGGCGTCTGCCGCCAGAGCTCGATGATTGTGAAACCGTGCCATGAAGCTGGCACATTGTTGTTGTGCCGTGACGCCATTAGATCGACGTCCGGCCTCTGTCAGCGGCGCCAGATCTCCTGAAACCCGTCCGGGTGAAGAGACCATACCCTTTCGGCCACACCCCGGCGACTTAGGAAGTCAGCTTCCTAGTTTTCCACGCCTGGGATGTGAACTGTGGATATGGTGGATGCCGTGTCTTCCACCCACATCAGAACCTGCCGGACTTCCTGGAAGGCTTGCCGGTTGCGCGTTCTTCCTTGGTGGTTGATGTATGCCACCGCTGTGGAGTTGTCCGACTGAAGTCGGAATTGCTTGCTGTCCAGCTGGTGTTGGAAGGCTTGTAGGGCAAGATACACTGCTCTATGTTCAAGAACATTGATCTGAAGGGTGGACTCTTGCTGAGTCCACGTACCCTGAGCGCTGTGGTGGAGAAAAACTGCTCCCCACTCTGATAGTTACGACAGACGCGAGTCTATCGCCCAGGATGGGGATAGGAAGGACCTTCTTTTTGACCATAAGGTGGGAAGAAGCCACCACCGTAGAGATTCCTTGGCCGCCTGAGAAAGAAAGACGACTCTGTTGAGGGAGGTCGACTCCCCGTCCCATTGGCGGAGAATGTCACATTGTAGTGGACGCAGATGAAACTGCGCGAAAAGAACTGCCTCCATTGCTACCATCTTACGTAGGAAGTGCATGAGGCGTCTCAATGTATGCGACTGGTTCTTAAAGAAGAGATTGCAGCCCGTAGTGAATGCTGTTTGTCTAGCGGAAGCTTCACTATCGCTGAGAGAGTATGAAACTCCATGCCTAGACATGTTAGCGATAGGGTTGGGGTCGGATCTGACTTCAAAAGGTTGATGATCCACCCAAAACTCTAGAGAGTCTCCAGCGCAACGTTCGGGCAGTGTCGGCATGTTTCCTAAGAGAGTGCCTTGACAAGTAGATCGTCTAAATATGGGATCACAGAGTGACCCTGAGAGTGCAGGACTGTGACTACTGCTGCCCTGACCCTGGCGAAGACCAGTGGGACTGTCGCTAGCCGGAAGGTAGAGCTACGAACAGAAGGTGTTCGTCTCCTATAACGAAGCGTAGAAACGCTAGTGCTCTGGATCAATCGGCACGTGTGGACAAGCATCCTTGATGCCTAATGATGCTAGGAAATCTCCTTGGGACATTGAGGCGATGACATGGCGGAGGGATTCCATCCGGAACCGCCTGGTGTCCACGAGCTTGCTGAGCAGTTTTAGATCCAGAAGGGACGGAACGGCCCGTTCTTATAGGCCCCGCAAATAATTTGGGGTAAAAACCGTGACCTTGTTCCTGAAGAGGAACGGGGGTCATCACTCTTTCTGCCTATAGAGTGCACCCTGTTTGCAGAAGAGCAGCGGCTCGGCCGGGAGGTGGAGAAGTTCTGAAGAATCGAGTTGGAGGACGAGAAGTGAGCTCTATCCTGTACCCGTGAGACAGAATGTCTCACACCCAACGGTCATTGACCTATGGCAGCTAAATATCGCCAAGGCGGGTGAGCCTGCTACCGACCGAGGATGCGGAGAGAGGAGGCCGCAAGTCATGAGGAAGCCGCCTTGGAAGCGGGTTTTCAGACTGTCTCTTTTTTGGGCGCGACTGAGCCCGCCAAGAATCTGAGCTCCTCTGATCCTTTTGAGACCACATTGGACGAGGAAAAATGGGACCTGCCCGAGCCTCGAAAAGACCGAAACCACGACTGCCTCCTGCTCTGTTGAGGTTTGTTGTGTCCGGGCTGAGGAAAGGAAGAATCCTTACCCCTGGACTGTTTAATGGTTACATCCAAACGCTCACCAAACAGTCGGTCAGCAGAAAAAGGCAACTGGTTAAGCAACCTTTTTTGGAAGCAGAATCTGCCTTCCATTCACTTAACGAGCAGACCAGGCTCTGCTTAAAAACACGGAGTAGCGGAGGCTACTGCCGTACGGTTCGCAGAGTCTAGGGCAACCTGAATCGCGTAAGAAACAAATGCAGACATTTGAGAGGTTAAGGATGCCACCTGCGGCACAGATGTACGTGTAACCGTGTCAATCTGTGTAAGACAAGCTGAAATAGCTTGGAGTGCCCCAAGGGTGAGAATGCTGGAGCCAACGTGCGCCGACAGTCTCATAGATGGATTTAGACCAGAGATCCATCTGTCTGTCAGTGGCATCTTTAAGTGCAGCTCTATCTCCCGCTGCAACTATGGATCTAGCTACAAGCCTGGAGATTGGAGGATGCCGCTTGGGACACTGGGTCCAGTCCTTGACCACGTCAGGGGGCAGGGATAACGTGTATCCTAAGCCGTTTGGAGAAGCGCATATCTGGATAAGTGTGGTGTTCCTGGACTGCCTCACTAAAGGCAGAGTGGTCCAGAAAAATACGTGAAGCTGACTCCTCCACTGGAGGAGCTGTGAGAAATAACCAACATTCTATTGATGGACGCTATAAGATTATTCACTATGGCGTCACCATTAGGTGTATCCAGATTGAGAGCGGTCTCAGGATCAGAATCCTGAGCCGCTACTGCCGCCACATTACACAGAGAGTCCTTCTGCTAGGACCCTGATGAAACCGAGGGCCGCTCATAGTGAGCCCGCTTAGGCCGTCTGGGACTGACGTCTGTGCAGAGCCGTGACTCTGGGATGCGTGTGACATTCCCGGAGCTGTTAGATGTTCACACTGAGGGGGGCCATGGATCAATGATTCACCAGTGCCCATGTTGTGAGAGACATGTCCGGACTGCTAGGCTTCTAGTATCATAGCCATAGTCCTAGAAAATCTGTCAGTAAATACTGCAGACACCGTCCTCATCCTCTGGCCATTAGCAGAGACTCCGGCTGAGTTGGATATAATGGGGGTCTATGTAACCTGCCGGCCGTATAGCCGTACATGCTGTACCGGCTGCATAGAAAAAACATGTGGTTCTGCACCTTTGTTTTACACAGAGAATATGCTGATAACTCCTCCGCACAATCCAGGAGGGTATATACAACGTGCGACCAAACAGTGCAATGTATATAGTACAAGCATCTCTATAAGTGCACTTCTGCACTAGTGGGGGTAGCACCCCAGGTGCTGCTTAACGCCTGTTGCAGCGATTGTGTGACTATCAGAATGCCAGGGTCTTCCACACTTGTCTCTGTATCGTACAGAAACTGACACTAATGGCTGCCGGCGTCCTTGTAGAGAAGGAAGCCGTGGGCGTGCCTGAGAAAGTGCGGGAATCCGGTTTCACAGTGCACACAGTGAGAGGGGTGGAGTATGCAAAACATACTCCAGCTCTCAGCGCTGCTGTGCTATGCAGCGTCACGCCCCTACCCTGACTGTCAGGCCTGTGGGCGGTAACGAAGGGAGACTAGGCCCAGAAGCCGGGGACTCGAGTTAATAAGCGCGGCCGGCATATCAGTGCTGGCCGGCGCGGAAGTCCCCGGCGCACCACAAATCCCAGCGGCGCCTTAAATAAAAGTGGCAGCGGCGGTTAGCGCAGTAGTCTCCCAATACACTAACACACCCAGCAACGCTGTGGTGTGCGATGGCACTAGTGCGGACAGCGCCGCTGTCCCTGGCGCACTAACACACCCAGCAGTGCTGCCGTGTGTCTGCGCGGTCCCCACAGGGACACAGAGTACCTCCATGTAGCAGGGCCATGTCCCTGAAGATACTCCGCTCCATGTCCAGCAGATACCAGGGGCTGTGGATGGAGCACGGTCTCAGTGCCTGGAGACCGATACAATCCCACTTCACCCAGAGCCCTGTAAAAAGGGATGGGGAAGGAAGCAGCATGTGGGCTCCAGCCTCCGTACCCGCAATGGGTACCTCAACCTTAACAAACACCTCCGACATGAAGTGGGGTGAGAAGGGAGCATGCTGGGAGCCCTGTATGGGCCCACTTTTCTTCCATCCGACATAGTCAGCAGCTGCTGCTGACTAAACAGTGGAGCTATGCGTGGATGTGTTGCCTCCTTCGCACAAAGCACAAAACTGGTGAGCCAGTGATCCCACTGGGGGTGTATAGCCAGAAGGGGAGGGGCCTTACACTTTTAAGTGTAATACTTTGTGTGGCCTCCGGAGGCAATAGCTATACACCCAATTGTCTGGGTCTCCCAATTAGGAGCGAAAAAGAAAATCAGATGCTATACAGTGGCTTCATATGGCATCCAATTTTTTTTCTTGCACCTATAAAACAGTCTCATCCAATATCAGGAGGAAATTATGCATGCTTAATTTTTTTCACACAATTTGGTCAGTGTGGGAAAAAAATAGTTCATCTGCAACGAGCTCCAAAAATAACATTGGTCCAAGCGCAATCTGTTTATTTTCACGGATCGCACTCAAAGATGGTCGTGTGCATGAGCCCTTTTTGTTGTGAAAAAAATACTGTTCTCTAAAATGATTTTAGCCACAATGATTCTCTAATAGTTGAGAATGGGGTTACAAGAATGATGTATGTATACCTCCCAACCATCCCGGATTCAGCGGAACTGTCCCGATTTGAGGGCTCTCTCCCGCAGTCCTGCTATTCACAGCTCTTGTCCTGACTCCTCCCCTCAGTGCAGTGAATAAATTAAATTCTCATATACTGAATGCCCCTTACTGCCAATTGGGTGTGGCTGGGGGCGTGGTTAAGATTTGCTACGGCACACTGCACACGCCACATAAGTTGTCCCTTTTTCTGTTCTTCAAAAGTTGGGACGTACAGTATGTATATGGTCTTCCCTCATCCTCCTGCTGCTGATTGTGTCCATAGAGAGAAAACATCAAACATAATGAGAGCAGTCACCAATGAGCGTGCATATCATGAATATATTGAACGCTTCTTGCTGCTTCTAGTATTAGGCTGTGTGCCCACGGGAGCTTGCACCTGCAGATATATCCACAGGTAGATCCGCAGGTTTCCTGCAGCTGCTCGCCGGAATTCGCAGCTATTTTTAGCTGCGGTAGTACAGCGAAATAGCCGCGGTAAACCTGCGGGCATTCGTGCGACTTACCTGCGGAAGTCCCGGCCTCTATCTCCATAGTGGGGGGCCAGGATTTCCGCAGGTAATTCCGCATGAATAATGGACATGCAATTACGTGCGGCAGTATATTCCGCACCCACACGTATGCGCAGCATGGACACAGCACTCCCCATGTTCCATAGGATAACATGGGGAGTGTCTGTACATGCTGAAACCTGCGGATTTATCTTGAAAATCCAGAAAATCCATGGATTTTTTGCATATAGATCCGCACGTTTAATTTCCCGTGGGCACATAGCCTTAAGGTTTACTTTATAACACCCTACAGATCATGGGGGTCCGAGTCCTGACATCCCCGCAATCACTCAAAACACTAGATAGAAGTACGCTGACTAGCGTAGGCGCCCTTTAACCCTGCCCAAATCACACTATAAACTTTAAAACACCAGACGTATTGTTGACGACACTACTGCACGCAGGACAACAGAAATAGCAGGCAGATTCCCTTCAAAATTGAGCACTTTTTTCCTTTTGCACAAGCTTACCTTAAGGTTCTGCCCATCAAAAGGCAAGGAACCACTGACTAATGTATAAAGAATTACTCCGAGACTCCAAACGTCCACCTCCGGCCCATCATATTTCTTTCCCTGAAAGAGCTCAGGGGCTGCATAGGGTGGGCTTCCACAAAACGTGTCCAGCTTGTTCCCAAAAGTGAATTCATTGCTGAAGCCAAAATCAGCAATCTTTATATTCATATCAGAATCTAGCAGCAAGTTTTCAGCCTAACGAGGAGAGGTGCGAAACAAAGAACGAGTGAGTTTCTGAATCTTAAAAGATTATTCAATGATTTAGTAGACGCTGTAGTGACCGCTGCTACGATCACTTCTTACCTTCAAATCCCTGTGAACTATAAATTTCTGGTGACAATACTGAACAGCAGAGACGATCTAAACAGGAAAAGAAGAGACAGACATTATTAGCTGCTCGTTATATAAATCATCACGATCCCCACCGATGTGAACGGATTGTCCACATTTATTGGCAAAGACCGGGTAACACAATCTACAATGCTAAATAAGTAACATATTAAAAAGCAAGGCGGCAATAAAGTTTGGCATCTCCATGACACTTGTGAATGATTTCTTGTTTTTCGGCTTCTTACAATGCTGTAATGGGACACAATGCTGTAATGGGACACTATCTTTAAACAGGAAATAAAAATGTTGGCTCCGTCCGGAGCGATATAACACAAACAAATTGGGATGGTTTTAAAATCAAATTACATAGGCCACATGCCCCGGTGGAAAACTCACACAAGGGCATAAATGACAATACTGAACAAAAATATAAACACAACACTTTGGTTTTTGCGCCTATATTCATGAGCTGAACTCAAAGATCTAAGACGTTTTCTAGATCCAGAAAGGGCTTTTTTTTCTGAAATAGTATTCACAAATTTGTCTAAATCTGTGTTAAAGGAAACCTGTCAGGTCCAATATGCACCCAGGACCACGAGCAGTTCTGGGTGCATATTGCTAATCCCTGCTTGACTGTCCCTGTATACACTAGCATAGATAAAGGGATCTATAGAAATGTATTTCTAAAGATCTTATATCGTATGCTAATGAGCGAGGGGACTAGTCACCTGGGTGTTAGTTCCCCTTGCAAGGAGGCCCCATTAGCATGTTAGTACACCCCTGTGGGTGTTGTAACGATGAATGTGCAGCGTCAGAGGATGACCCCACTTACCTCTCCGCTGCCATCACGTCCGAAGATGAATTTCGGCTCAGTGCGCATGACCCCAGAGTTTGGGTCATGTGCACTATGAAGCCAGGTGTACGCGTCCCGGCTTCAAACTGAAGTACTGCACATGAACGAAAATCTGGGATCATGCGCACTGAGCTGAAATCCAGCGGCGGGTGGCGATGGCCGCAGAGAGGTGATTGAGATCATCCTCTGATGCTGCACATTCATTAGCATGATAACACACACTAACATGCTAATGGAGCTGACTAGCAAGGGAAGCAACACCCTTGGGACTAGTCTCTTCGCTCATTAGCATATACGATAAAAGGATCTTTAGAAATACTTTTTCTAAAGCTATCTTTATCTAGGCTACTGTATACAGGAACGGTTAGGCAGGGATTAGAAATATACACCCAGAACTGCTCGTGGTACTGGGTGGATATTGCACCTGACAGGTTCCCATTAAGTCTCCTTCATACATCTGTGTTTCCGGTACATGCGGTGTCTGTTTCCACACGTCCCGGAGACTTGTACACATGTAGACCCATTAAATTCAATAGGTTTACATCCCATTAAATTCAATGGGTTTACACACATGTCCATGTTTTCACACTTCCATTCGGATCAATAGCAGGCGGATGTGCAGTACCCAGCCGCTATCAGAGGACCGAGCAGCTCTGGAACTGAGCATTTCCAGCTGCCTGCTGCCGCCAGCACCGTACATGGCTGATTGGCGGAGGTGCAGGGTGTCTGACTCCGGCCGATCAGACATTGATGATCTATCCTAGGGATAAGCAATTGATGTAAAAAGTAATGGACAACCTCTCTGATACTTTACGTTTGATCTGTTTTGGCATCCTACTTTTTTAAAAACTCAGACTAAAGAGATTGTCCACGATTAGAAAAATCTGGCTGCTTTAAAGCCTAAGCCACACGGCATGAAAATCGGAGCGAGTGGAATGCGATAAAACATCACATTCCACTAGGACCAATATTAGCCTGTGTGCCAGCACCCATGAGCGATTATTTTCTCAGCCCTAGCCGGAGCGAGAAAACAATCGCAAAGCGAGAAAAAAAATAAATTTAAAAAAAATAAAATAAATAAAAAAAAAAAAAAAAAAAAAAAAAAAATCGCACTGCACTCGCAGTACACCGGTGTTCTGTGAGTGGAGGGCGAGAATGGCAATAGCCAGCTACGGAGGAGAGAGGGAGATAAATCCCTCCCTCTCCTCCGCAGCGCCAGCCCTCCCCTCCTCAGCGCCAGCCACGCCCCTCCTCAGTGCCGGCCCGCCCCCCGCAGCTGAGGTCCGATAGCATGATTGGGATTGGACCTCAGTCGCAGTGACTCGCATGACACTTGGCTCCCGCTGTGCTGCCAGCAAGAGCAGAGTGTCATGCGAGGATCGCACTAGTCCCTCGTGTGTCCCCGGCCATAGAGCCAGGTTGCAATACCAGACCCAACCCATGGTAAGGAGTTTTGCCGATTCTGAATGAAAGCAGCCATGGTTTTTGCAATGCCTTTTTAAAATCATGCCTAGGACACACCTCGACCTAACATCTTACAATATGGTCGTTGTAGAATATATGAATGTTACCGAGAATTCAGAAGGAATTTCAGCCAATTCCAGTAAACAAAGTACTTTACTAGATCATCTCAACTTACCTGCCGGAATTTAGCCCTCGCCTCCTTCTCTTTCATTCTTCCATGTGCAACCAGGTAATCAAACACTTCACCTAAGAAATCAGGCAAAAAAAATAAAAATTATATATATATATAAATCTATATATAAATATATATATAAATATATATATATTATATATATATATATATATATATATTTATATATTTATTTATTATGTGTAAATAAAACAATATATGGGCAAACAGCACAATTTAAATGCCCTGGAACAATAAAAATAGGGCCACATGAAAACTTTAGCAAGTACAAAATGTAACGTAGTCTAGCAGCGATGCATTTTCGTAATTACGGTAAACTTTATGGTTAAAATAGCAATAAAAAAAAAAAAAAGGGACCCGATGGGATGAAACAAATAGGCAGAGTGCTGGATATATGCTTGTAATGGAGTCCAACCAACAATACATTTTATCAAAGCTTTAGAAATGTCATAGAAACATGACAAGTTTTGATAGTTGGGAGGTCTAGGTGCTCAAATGCTCCCACCAATTGCTACAATGAAGGTGCTGCAGGGCATCGTCTCTCCTCCTTTGCTTAAGACTGACTCAAACTTTTTAAGAAAAAAATCAAAGTTTCTGCCTTGGCTTTAGTGACTGGTGGGTCTGGCCCACACCTCAACTTCTGAGGTTTCAAAGTAAAAAGTTTTGTAAAAGCGCAGTGGCACTTTAAAAGACTAATAAGTCCAACGGGATATCAATATTAATCACTCTGCGGGCGTCCTCCAATCCCTTCTTAAGAAAATGTAAATCCAGCAGCTTGCCTATTTACCATGAACTCACTATTCTCACTTTCATAAACCATGCTAGTTCTTTTGGGGCAGATATTTTGCAGAAAGCTCAAAGTATCACATCTTACCAATGGGTTGTGCAGTTTAGGTCCCTAACTGTGTCTTCAGGGAGGAAGGAGACTAACTTTAGTGCTACCAATTGGAAGTAGCAATCCTAAAAGTCAAAAGCGACCCTTTAACGAGCCTCGTCTTAGGATTTATGCCAGATCAGAACCTCAATTTGCAGACACGGTGTTTCAGGTAATTGCCCCTCGTCAGTGCAAAGTATGAGATCTGATCTGGCTGTATGAGAAGCTAAGGGGAAAATGTTTCTCCTTGTGGAGACTGACAAACTAGGTCCCTAACTAAAACATTTGGGACCTTTTTTAATTAGCTATGGTCAATCGTTAAGACAACCTATTGTCCCAACGTGGAAATGGGAGCTCGGTCACATTTACATGGCCCAAAAATAGCTGTGGATTAATTTCCATACTCTCGATGCAGAATCCATAGCTAAAGTGCAGTACAAAGCTGAACCAAACCATTCAAACATGCAAAAATCCAAGGAGAGCTGAAGACACGCTATAGATTTAAGAATCTGCAGAATGCCTCATTACTTGAGATGCGCTAATCAAATTTGTGATTTGCCAAAACCCAACATTTTTGGGATTCAATTTGGACTAGAAAAGGTGCATAAAGTTTAGGAGGACATTATCTTACTAAAAAAGAAGGGAATTTTGTTTACTTACCGTAAATTCCTTTTCTTCTAGCTCCTATTGGGAGACCCAGACAATTGGGTGTATAGCTTCTGCCTCCGGAGGCCACACAAAGTATTACACTTTAAAAAGTGTAACCCCTCCCCTCTGCCTATACACCCTCCCGTGCATCACGGGCCCATCAGTTTTGGTGCCAAAGCAGGAAGGAGGAAACTTATAAATTGGTCTAAGGTAAATTCAATCCGAAGGATGTTCGGAGAACTGAAACCATGAACCAAAAGAACAATTCAACATGAACAACATGTGTACACAAAAGAACAACAGCCCGAAGGGAACAGGGGCGGGTTCTGGGTCTCCCAATAGGAGCTAGAAGAAAAGGAATTTACGGTAAGTAAACAAAATTCCCTTCTTCTTTGTCGCTCCATTGGGAGACCCAGACAATTGGGACGTCCAAAAGCAGTCCCTGGGTGGGTAAAAGAATACCTCGATAAAAAGAGCCGAAAACGGCCCCCTCTTACAGGTGGGCAACCGCCGCCTGAAGAAGGACTCGCCTACCTAGGCTGGCATCTGCCGAAGCATAGGCATGCACCTGATAGTGTTTCGTGAAAGTGTTTCGTGAAAGTGTGCAGACTCGACCAGGTAGCCGCCTGACACACCTGCTGAGCCGTAGCCTGGTGCCGCAATGCCCAGGATGCACCTACGGCTCTGGTAGAATGGGCTTTCAGCCCTGAAGGAATCGGAAGCCCAGAAGAACGGTAGGCTTCAAGAATCTGTTCCTTGATCCACCGAGCCAAGGTTGACTTGGAAGCCTGCGACCCCTTACGCTGGCCAGCGACAAGGACAAAGAGCGCATCAGAACGGCGCAGGGGCGCCGTGCGAGAAATGTAGAGCCGGAGTGCTCTCACCAGATCTAACAAGTGCAAATCCTTTTCACATTGGTGAACTGGATGAGGGCAAAAAGAAGGTAAGGAGATATCCTGATTGAGATGAAAAGGGGATACCACCTTAGGGAGAAATTCCGGGACCGGACGCAGAACCACCTTATCCTGGTGAAACACCAGGAAGGGGGCTTTGCATGACAGCGCTGCCAGCTCAGACACTCTCCGAAGTGATGTGACTGCCACTAGGAAGGCCACCTTCTGCGAAAGGCGTGATAAAGAGACATCCCGCAGCAGCTCGAAAGGTGGTTTCTGAAGAGCCGTTAGCACCCTGTTAAGATCCCAGGGTTCCAGCGGACGCTTGTAAGGTGGGACTATGTGGCAAACTCCCTGCAGGAACGTGCGGACCTGCGGAAGCCTGGCTAGACGCTTTTGAAAAAACACGGAAAGCGCCGATACTTGTCCCTTGAGAGAGCCGAGAGACAAACCCTTGTCCATTCCGGATTGAAGGAAAGAAAGAAAAGTGGGTAAGGCAAACGGCCAGGGGGTAAAACCCTGATCAGCGCACCAGGATAAGAAGATCCTCCAAGCCCTGTAATAGATCTTGGCGGACGTTGGTTTCCTGGCCTGTCTCATGGTGGCAATGACATCTTGAGATAACCCTGAGGACGCTAGGAGCCAGGACTCAATGGCCACACAGTCAGGTTGAGGGCCGCAGAATTCAGATGGAAAAATGGCCCTTGAGACAGCAAGTCTGGACGGTCTGGGAGTGCCCACGGTTGACCCACCGTGAGGTGCCACAGATCCGGGTACCACGACCTCCTCGGCCAGTCTGGAGCGACGAGGATGGCGCGGCGCCAGTCGGACCTGATCTTGCGTAACACTCTGGGCAGCAGTGCCAGAGGAGGAAATACATAAGGCAGTCGAAACTGCGACCAATCCTGAACTAATGCGTCCGCCGCCAGAGCTCTGTGATCTTCAGACCGTGCCATGAATGCCGGGACTTTGTTGTTGTGCCGAGACGCCATGAGGTCGACGTCCGGCGTTCCCCAGCGGCAACAGATCTCTTGAAACACGTCCGGGTGAAGAGACCATTCCCCTGCGTCCATGCCCTGGCGACTGAGAAAGTCTGCTTCCCAGTTTTCTACGCTCGGGATGTGAACTGCGGAGATGGTGGAGGCTGTGGCTTCCGCCCACAGCAGAATCCGCCGAACTTCTTGGAAGGCTTGACGACTGCGTGTGCCGCCCTGGTGGTTGATGTACGCGACCGCCGTGGCGTTGTCCGACTGTATTCGGATCTGCCTGCCCTCCAGCCACCGCTGGAACGCCTTTAGGGCTAGATACACTGCCCTTATCTCCAGAACATTGATCTGAAGGGAGGACTCTGTCGGAGTCCAGGTTCCCTGAGCCCTGTGGTGGAGGAAGACCGCTCCCCACCCTGACAGACTCGCGTCCGTCGTGACCACAGCCCAGGATGGGGGCAGGAAGGATTTTCCCTTCGACAAAGAAGTGGGAAGAAGCCACCACTGAAGAGAAGTTTTGGCTGCCAGTGAAAGAGAGACGTTCCTGTCTAGGGGCGTCGACCTCCTGTCCCATTTGCGGAGAATGTCCCATTGAAGTGGACGCAGATGAAACTGCGCAAAGGGAACTGCCTCCATTGCTGCCACCATCTTCCCTAGGAAGTGCATGAGGCGCCTCAAGGGGTGTGACTGGGCCCAAAGGAGAGATTGCACCCCTGTCTGCAGTGAACGCTGTTTGTCCAGCGGAAGCTTCACTATCGCTGAGAGTGTATGAAACTCCATCCCGAGGTAAGTCAGTGATTGGGTCGGTGTCAATTTTGACTTTGGGAAATTGATGATCCACCCGAACCTCTGGAGAGTCTCCAGAGCAATGGTCAGGCTGTGTTGACATGCCACCCGGGAGGGTGCCTTGACTAGAAGATCGTCTAAGTAAGGGATCACCGAGTGGCCCTGAGAGTGTAGGACCGCCACCACTGCTGCCATGACCTTGGTGAAGACCCGTGGGGCTGTCGCCAGGCCGAAAGGCAGTGCCACGAACTGAAGGTGTTCGTCCCCGATGGCGAAACGCAGGAAGCGTTGATGCTCTGGTGCAATCGGCACATGGAGATAAGCATCCCTGATGTCGATTGATGCTAGGAAGTCTCCTTGGGACATCGAGGCGATGACAGAGCGGAGAGATTCCATCCGGAACCGTCTGGTTCTCACGTGTCTGTTGAGCAGTTTGAGGTCCAGAACGGGACGGAATGATCCGTCCTTTTTTGGCACCACGAACAAGTTGGAGTAAAAACCGTGACCACGTTCTTGAAGGGGAACGGGGATCACAACTCCTTCTGCCTTCAGAGTGTTCACCGCCTGAAAAAGTGCATCGGCTCGCTCGGGGGGCGGAGATGTTCTGAAGAAACGAGTCGGAGGACGAGAACTGAGCTCTATCCTGTAACCGTGATACAGAATGTCTCTCACCCATCGGTCTTGGACATGTGGCCACCAGGCGTCGCAAAAGCGGGAGAGCCTGCCACCGACCGAGGATGCGGTTTGGGGAGGCCGAAAGTCATGAGGAGGCCGCCTTGGAGGTGGTTCCTCCGGCGGTCTTCGTAGGACGTGACTTAGACCGCCATGCAGAAGAGTTCCTCTGGCCCTTCTCTGACCTGTTGGACGTGGAGGAATGGGACCTGGCTGAGGGCCGAAAGGACCGAAACCTCGGTTGTATTTTTTGTTGCTGAGGTCTGTTTGGTTTGGACTGGGGTAAGGACGAGTCCTTTCCCTTGGATTGTTTAATAATTTCGTCCAATTGCTCGCCAAACAAACGGTCGCCAGAAAATGGCAAACCGGTTAAGAACTTCTTGGAAGCAGAGTCTGCCTTCCATTCGCGTAGCCACATGGCCCTGCGGACTGCCACCGAATTGGCGGATGCTACCGCTGTATGGCTCGCAGAGTCCAGGACGGCGTTCATGGCGTAGGACGAAAAGGCCGACGCCTGAGAAGTCAAAGACACAACTTGCGGAGCAGAGGTACGTGTGACCGCATTAATCTCAGACAGACAAGCTGAGATAGCTTGGAGTGCCCACACGGCTGCAAAGGCCGGAGCAAAAGACGCGCCTATGGCTTCATAGATGGATTTCATCAGGAGCTCTATTTGCCTGTCAGTGGCATCCTTGAGCGATGAACCATCTGCCACTGATACTACGGATCTAGCCGCCAGTCTAGAGACTGGAGGATCCACCTTGGGACACTGAGCCCAACCCTTAACTACGTCAGGGGGGGAAGGGGTAACGTGTGTCATTAAGGTGCTTAGTAAAGCGCTTGTCCGGAAATGCTCTGTGCTTCTGGACAGCATCTCTGAAGTTAGAGTGATCGAAAAACGCACTCCGTGTACGTTTGGGAAACCTAAATTGGTGTTTCTCCTGCTGTGAAGCAGACTCCTCTATAGGTGGAGTTGGGGGAGAAAGATCTAGCACCTGGTTGATGGACGCTATAAGGTCATTTACTATGGCGTCCCCTTCAGGTGTATCTAGATTGAGAGCAACGTCAGGATCAGAGCCCTGAGCTGCGACCTCCGCTTCATCCTCCAGAGAGTCCTCATGCTGAGACCCCGAACAGCGTGATGAAGTCGGGGAAGGTTCCCAGCGAGCCCGCTTAGCCGGTCTGGGACTGCGGTCCGTGTCGGAGTCCTCACCGTGGGACCTAGGTGTCACCCCAGGAGCACTTTGCTGCGCCGACCGAGAGGGGCCTGGGGGCGATGAACTCACAGTGCCCTGGGCCTGTGTTACCGATCTGGACTGCAAGGCTTCTAGTATCTTAGCAGACCATTTGTCCATAGACTGAGCCATGGATTGTGAAAGCGACTCAGAGAGTTTCTCAGCCAAAACTGCAAACTCTGTCCCTGCCACCTGGACAGTGGAAGCCGGCGGTTCTACCTGAGCCGAGGGTCCCACCAGTGCCCGAGGCTCCGGCTGAGTGAGTGCCACAGGGGCCGAGCATTGCACACAGTGAGAGTAGGTGGAACCTGCAGGTAACATAGCCGCACAAGAGGTACAGGTTGCAAAATAAGCCTGTGCCTTGGCACCTTTGCTCTTTGCGGACGACATGCTGTTGTCTCCTCTGAGAGTGATCAGTGAGGGTATATAGCCAAAAGCAAAATAATGCGGCCGAACAGAGAAAATGTATACAATATATATATATATATATATATATATATATATATATATATATATATATATATATATATATATATATATATATATATATATATATATATACATACACTTCGGCACCTAGGGGGGCCAGCACCTGGTAACCGGTGTGGCTTCTGAAATCCTCCACCGGCAGAAGTGATTGTAACAATGGCTGCCAGAGTTCTCAGGGGAGGAGGGAGCCGTGGGCGGTGACTAATAAAGTGCGGGAATCTGGTGCCCCACAGTGTTCAGTGAGGGGGGAGGAGAACACCTAAGTATGCTCCAGCCCTCACTGCCGACGTCCAGTCGACCGTCCCGCCCTTACCCCTGACTGGCAGGCCCGGGGGCGGGAGTTATGGTACTAGGCCGCAGAAGCCGGGGACTAAATTTAATAACGCGGCCGACGAACAGGCGCGGTCGGCGCGGTAGTCCCGGTCGTCACAGAAAAAACAACAGCCGCAGCAGCGTCTGTAACACAGGCGCTCCATGCGCTGTCCCCAAGGGGACACAGAGTACCTTTTAGATGCAGGGCCTGTCCCTGATGATACCCAGTCTCCTGTCCGTCAGATTCTCCCAGGGGCTGCGGAGGGAGCCCGGTCCTAGTGAAAGGTGACCGGTTAGGATCCCACTTCTCCCAGAGCCTCTAAGGGATGGGGAAGGAAAACGGCATGTGGCTCCAGCCTTTGTACCCGCGATGGGTACCTCAACCTTGACAGCACCGCCGACTTAGTGGGGTGAGAAGGGAGCATGCCGGGGGCCCCGTGGGGGCCCTCTTTTCTTCCATCCGATACAATCAGCAGCTGCTGCTGACTAAAATGTGGAGCTTGCGTGAATGTGTGCCTCCTTCAACACAAAGCATAAAACTGATGGGCCCGTGATGCACGGGAGGGTGTATAGGCAGAGGGGAGGGGTTACACTTTTTAAAGTGTAATACTTTGTGTGGCCTCCGGAGGCAGAAGCTATACACCCAATTGTCTGGGTCTCCCAATGGAGCGACAAAGAAAAGTGCGTCTTAGGCCTGTTTCACATGTCAGTGATTCTGGTACGTTTGTGCTTTTTTTTTTAAACGTACCAGAATCACTGACATACGCAGACCCATTATAATGAATGGGTCTGCTCACACGTCAGTGATTTTTCACTGCACGTGTCTCCGTGCGGCGTACCCGCGTGTGCGTGATTGCTGCACGGAGACATGTCCATTTTTTTCTGGCATCACTGATGTCCCACGGACCACGCAGTGGTGTGGTCTGTGAAACACGTGCCAGAAAAAAACGTGCTTTTAAAATAAAAATCATTTTAACTCACCCGGCGTCCAGCGATGTCCTCTGCAGCCCGTGCAGCTTGCTGCTTCTGAGCCGGCTCATTATTGTCGCGCATATTCATGATGCATGGTTGATGATGCGGGGGTCAGCGCCGGCCGGATGCTGCGTCGCGGGAGCGATCAGCACCATGGAGAGCGGGAGCGGGCACAGGTAAGTTAATCTCTAAATGCAATCACGGGCCACGGAGATCGGAGCCCGGATTGCACTTAGACAACCCATGTGTGCCGTGATTCACAGCACACGGAGGGACATGTGCGTGTTTTACACGCCAGTGAAAAACGTCAGTGTTTTTCACTGACGTGTGAAATGGGCCTTATAGTCAGGAAAATAGGTATCTATTTACACTTGCTACAATCATTGGGATCAATTTTTTGACTGATGTGATAAGTCTCAGACATATCAAATGGCCATTTAAACACAGCAAAATACTCTAGTTGGGTGAAATGATTTTTTCGCTTGTAATAGTGCAAAGTGCTGTGAAAAAAGCCAAGTCCATTATTAGGCTGATGGCAAAAAAGACATCACCCATTTCACTTACCTGCAATGGGATAATGTAACAGCAATCAGGGTCAGTTTAACAATCCTAGTTTCATAGGGTTAATGGATTACAAAAGGTATTCTCCCACACAATCAATAAGAATTATAGAAGGAAAATGGAAAACAAACCTCCGCTGGCATATTCCATTACAAGGTACAACGTCTTCTCCGTCTCTATAACTTCAAATAATTTTACTGAAATAAGAGCAAAATTAGAAAGGGTTAACACTACACAAAAGTAAAGTCATCGTCAGGGGGCGTATGTCTAACACATGAAATAGAAACGTAGAACTGGCTTGCTAAATTATAGTTCTGGCTATTACTCCATGCAGCTGATCTCATTTCATTGTTTCATCACTCAGCGATCCTGACAAAACTGCCAGATACACAGTACCAATAAAGAAAATAATTGATAATGTCAGGATGCAGATAATAATAAACCCCATAGGTTC